>NW_007247464.1:251821-307290 GCF_000164805.1 Carlito syrichta
CCACACCCAGCTATTTTTTTGATTTTATTGTAGAGATGAGGTCTCACCAAGTTGCCCAGGTGGGTCTCGAACCCACAGGCTCAGGCAATTCACTCACCTCAGCCTCCCAAGGCGCAGGATTACAGGCTGAGCCACCGAGCCCGGCATGGATGTCTTTCAATTGCATATAATATCTGCCCATCTATATATAGCACTATATTTGATACTTGTTGCTTTTATCACTATGCTAGAATGAACACACAGGGCAATTGTACATGTTGTCCCTGACTTTGAAATTAGAATTGGATTATGGACCAGTGGCTTGTGGAAGACCACAATGAGTCTTCAGTAGATGTAGCTAGGACATTTATATGTTTCATCAAGTAAATTTCAATGTTTCTATTTTGTCATGAATGTGAGAAAGGTTTATATTAGAAACCTATTAATAATAGTATATTCAACCTTTGCAAAATGTACTATTAGAATATATATTATTTTTTCACTCAGAGTATTCAAATAATCATGCTAAATAATATAACCAAGTGCACAATAAAGCAGGATGTGTGCTTTGGTTTTATATGAACATTCATTTCCTCCGTCATCAGTGTCACCATGCTAATGTTCACATTCTGTTTGGAAGGGAGGAAAGGGCAAGAATGTCATCTATCCTTTGTCTGGAATTGTGGAACCTATTGTTTATAGAATAAGATCTTTCAGTACCTTCTAATAAGCACCTTTCAATTAGAGAGACTGGGAGTTGTTAAGGAGAAGTAGATCCTAAGAGAATCTGAGAGATTTTACTGAAGATACTGTTATTCTTACAGTTCTAAACTTCAAAGATGATTTTAAATACATAGAGAATGCTTATTTCTTTCTATTTAGCTTATCATAGTCTCTTTATAGCATACAATGTCTTAAGATCATCATACTAATGTAATTTTTAAATTATTCATTTTGTTTGAGAGTAACTATATATGTTGAGAGATCTTCTACTCTTTTGGTATGTTATCACAACTTTATTTGTGTACTCTTTGGTTGTTCGCTTCTTTGATTTGTGTTAGGCATGAGATTAGAAGATACTTCTTACCAGTCTACACCTTGTTCCCCACAATTCAATACCACCTCTCTCTCTCTCTCTTTTTCTCTCTCTCTCTCCTTTATCATTTGTCAATCTGGGTTCTGTCTCTCAGGATTTTCACTTATTGTTCCTTCTGCTGGACCACACTTCTTTCCCTTTCTCATCATCTGATCTCTGCTCAAATTTCTCCTCTTCTGTGAGGAATTATCTGATTATACTTTCTAACATTGCTCTCTGCACTCACTCTATCTTTATAACACTATCAATATCTGACATTATTTTTATGTAGAGGCTTATTGTCTTTCTCTCTCCTTGGGACATAGGATCCCTAAAATAAAGGCTTTGCATCTTGTTTACTGCTGCATTTGCATTACCTAGAATATCTGTGGTTGGTATGTTTTTGACACTCAGAATAATTTTTTCAATGAATAAATAAATTGGAAGAAAGAATCAATGAATTAGTATATGTAATCTTGCCTCAATAAATTTATTGTCTAGTAAACCTGTTAATTACTATTATCTAAAAATATTGTGACTATTACATTTATTTATTAAGGTTACCATCTCAATCTCCTGAAAATGATTACTAGCTCCAATTGCTTTCATTGAAACTGAGATAAGGCAATGACATTTTCTGCCTGAAATGAGCATCAGAATTTTCCAATCTTAGCAATACTAATACAAACCTAAAAATGAAAAAAAAATTTACAAAGGAAGGTGGTTTATTGAATTTCTATTGGTTAATATTCTTTAATCTGATTCTTTGATTTAACTTTTATGTATGAATATGCAGTCATTTACATGGTTGCATGGGAAAGGTAGGCATTTGACAAAAGATATAGCCAATTTGGAATTGAAAAATAATATGCAAATTTCTCTTTTAAATTATTGATCATGAATTTAAAAGAAGGCAAATAAATTAGAGTGGTGCAATTGCCTTATCTATCCCCAATTTCAAATTTCAAAATAAGTTGTCAAATTTTGAGCTTGTAGTTTAGTTTCTTTCTTATAATAGGAACTTTATATGTGTTTTTAAATAAAACATAATAATGCCTTAAATTCTTTTTTTCTTTTTTTGGGTTGGAGTCTCACTCTGTCGCCCAGACTGGAGTGCAGTGACCGCTCCCGGCCACCGCAGCCTTGACCTGCTGGGCTCCAGCGATCCTTTGCCTCAGCCTTCCAAGTAGCCAGAATTACAGGAGTGCGCTACCACGCCCGGCTGATTTTTTGATTTATTGTAGAGATGAGGTCTTGCTGCCCAGGCGGGTCTCAAACCCGCGGGCTCAGGCAGTTCACTCACCTCAGCCTCCCAAAGGCGCGGGATTATAGGTTGAGCCACCAAGCCCGGCTATGCCTTAAATTCTTATGGACTCAGTTTTAGAAATCTAAGAGGATTATCACTGGCATTGTTAACTACTTAGTAAACATTGCCCAATAGATTTTTTTTTTGTAATGACGGAAATGCCTAATAACCTATGCCACTCAGCATCATAGGCACTAATCATATTTTACTCTGGTACTTTTGTAGCTAAAGTAACTGGGGAGCTTATTTTTAAATTTTATTTAATTTTTACTAACCTTAAATATATAAGGTGAAATGTGGCTAGCAGCCTCCATTTGGATACTGCAATGTTATTTTATAAAATTTTAACAGATTAAGTAGTATCTGTTTACAAAGTTTCACAGTTGACACAATGTTTTAATGTGAGCAACCTCACTTTTAATAAAAATTTTTAACTTAATATGTGGCCAATTCCCACAGATTTCTTGGGTCCTATACCACATTCCACTGTGGCAGACATCTCATAAACATTCTCATAAATTTTTTCCAAATCTAAGAATTATGCTATCTTTTAAACTAATGTGAAACCTCAGTCATTAAATGGGTAATTCTTTTTATTAATTCTTCTGTGTTGATTTTGGAGAATATGTTGGATTATAGGAAGGAAGCTAGTTCATAAATCTAAAAGGTCTGTAAGTGTCATGTAGAAACCCAAGTAAATCTTTTTTAGTTTCACAATGCATTCTTATTTTAAAGTTAAATACAATAAAAATACAATGAAATTTTAAAATGTATTTTGTAACACAGAAGTAAAAGCATTGCATGAGAAAATAATATATTGTCTATTGGGTTAGAAAATATTTGTTTGAAAGTAATGAGCAGTGTCTCTGTACATACACACACACAAGCGCGCGCACACACACACACACACATACACACACACACACACACTAACACACAAACACATATAAATTATAACACAACTAACATCACCCAGGATGAAATAAACATTATATTCTTAGTTTTTTTCATTTGCTCTTGGGCTATGGAATTAAGCACAATCACTGTTAGTTCTTTTTATAAGTGATTTTTAAAAATTTATCATGTATTGATAACAAACGCACCTACCATACAGAGCTGTCTTGAGAAATAAATGTGAAAATATATTAAAAGTGTATGTCATGGTACTTAACATATAACAGTCATGCAATAAATATTGTTTTCCATTTTTCTTATTTTCTCATAGTTATTATAGCCACCAATAAGTGATCAAAGTAGGAAGGAGGGTTAAACATTTTTTTTCCTTTATAAATGCTAGTAAATTTCTTGGAAAAACAGTGTACATAGATTTTTAGTTTCTATAGACAATATGAAGATGAATCTGCCATTTTAAGATAACGTGAATACAATTTATTAACTCTACATAGATGTCACTTCTTTTAATAGTCACATTTGCCAAATAAACTCTGATTCTGAGGAAAAACAGTTACCTTTTAACTGTAAAATATGGTTCACATTACATAAATACTCCAAATAATACTTATTTTTGTTTTCAAGTGTCCATATACAGAAAATTACAGAAGATGATGTAATCTCTATGAGTCTTTTTTTCATAGAGTATTATAGGGTAAAATGTTGAAATGGTGGAAAGAACAAGAAACTAAAGGATGCTTGATTTTTCTGGTGTATGTCATTTTTACTTTAACATATTTTTCTGCATGTTCATTTTCTTTGTGTGCTTTTCTTCCTTAAAGAATAAAATAAAAATCTGCCTCATGAAAATTCAGGAGAGTCATCCCACATAAAGACCATCTTTAAAATGCGCATTATTTATTTGACAGACTGTAATGGCTGTTTCAAGGATATTATAAGCTGTCACGTGAATATGTATTTTAGAATGAATACTACAGTACAAATACTGTGCTTGCACAATGCGCATCAAAAATATAACCTAATGAAATGTCTTTGGAAGATTAGGCAATATATAAGGATATACTGGAAATGGAAAACCCAGTTGAGTTAAAACAGGAAAAGATCTTACAACCCAAATGATACATAGGTCAACTTCTTTGAAAGGAGAGGGAATGGAAAAAAAATTAACCATAACTTAACTTTGTCATGTAATTTTACTTTCAACTTGTGATTCTAGCATCAAGTAAAAAAGGTTTTTTAAAACAATGTTGTGCTTGGTTGATCATGAGTATTTTAGAATTTTATCATGTTTATAAAATTTCAGACCCAGTTATCAGACTCAGGATGATTAGTTAATTAGAAGATCTAATTGGAAAGTTTATTTTAAGTCAGAATTAAATAATTCTTATACTCATTCAATACTTTTATTGTGACTGTCTTTAATTTCTATGGCTATGTATTAAGTTCACTAGCAACCTTAAGATTCAATGAATACAAATACCTGAAAGAGCTTTGTAGTCAAGAGGGAAGTTACAACATGTGCATAGCTTACTATAACACCAGAATAAAAACAATAAGGCATATAAGAAGCATATAGATAAGGTGTTACAGTAGTTCTATAGGCAATAATAAATTAAAATACAACAATGTGGCATATCTACAATAAAGACAGATGAAAGTATCTCATGTTTGGATTGCATTTCATCAATAATTGTGATTTAACTTGGTTACTTTTATCCATATCTTATCCATTATTGCATACCTTTTTAATGTTCAGGAATCTCGGAATTTTGTTTTATTTTTATTTTACTACATGCAAACATAAACTCCATAAATGTTGTTAAACTTTAAGATATTTCAGTGATAATTAGTGTTTTCTAATTCAGGTTATTTTAATAATTAAATAATAAATGTGATGCATAAACTTCAAATAAGTCGTTGATTTTAACTTTTAGGAGACAACTTTAGGATTTTCTTTATTTTTATCCTTTTTTTCTGCTTTTTCTCCTTTATTTCCTGGAAATTATCAAAATAGATAATTTGATATTTTGCTGAAATATAGACAACTTGCCAATCAAAGTTTCTTTGTTTCTAAATTTCTTCAACAGAACAGAATCTTTCTGTAGTATATCTGCACTGAATTTCAGAGGAATTCACAGAACTCAGAATGAGGACCTAAAGTTGAAGAAAACAAAATCTGGCACAAATGCCAAAATTATTAATATTGCACTATTAATATTGCACTATTGCACTATTGCAGCCTCGCCCTGATGGGCCCTGGCGATCCTTCCGCCTCAGCCTTCCAAGTAGCCGGAACTACAGGTGCACGCTACCACGGTTGGCTAATTTTTGATTCATTGTAGAGACGAGGTCTTGCCAAATTGCCCAGGTGGGTCTCGCCTCAGTCTCCCAAGGTGCTGGGATTACAGGTTGAGCCACCGAGCCTGGCCAAACTATTTTTTAATGGTTACCAGGCATTTATTTGTATTGGCTCTGTCCTTTAGAATGACAATGTGTTCTATGTATGCACTTTTATGTTTTCTATAGTCACATCAGAAAAGTGAAAGAGAATTTTTATAATGTATTTCTAATATATTATTATTTCAACAGGTATTTGATTAATGAGATACTTTCTATTCGATTTTTCTTAATTTTCGTTCTTTGACGTTTGATGTATATTTTACAGCACATCTCAATTCTGATATGAAACATTTCAAGTCATCAGTAGCCTTAAGTGGGTAGTAATTCTCACAACTTTCCTGTGAAGATACTATCATTAATCCCCTTTTGCAGGTGATAACACTGAAAATCAGAAAGTGTAAGTCACTTCATGAAGCCAAAAAAAATGGAAATGAAACTTTAATCCCATTGTATTAATACCATTTCACATCTTTATTGTAGTGATTTTTTATGAAGTTAAGAATTTTAGAATTTGGGCTTCCAAGTAGATGGTTTTTAAACTAAACTGCATATTTTCTAGAAATTTTAATTTTCTAAAATATAAAGGATTTTTTGAATTGTATACACAAAATAGCTTTCAAAGGTACACAAACCTGAAAACATCTCTCTATTGCATAGCCTTTATTAACTTCTGACTTGTTCTATCAAAGCATAAAAAAGTTTATAATTGAAATAACTTTTTTAACAATGTTACCTTTTCCTGGAGTCTATTAATACAGAAGTCTATTTGTTGCCATATTCTTTTTTTCCTAAGATTTGGATTTTTCAAATTACTGTGCTATACTTCTGTTCACTAAAGCTCCTTGTGATTTAATTGCTTCCATTATTTTGGTGGTTCTTGGAATTTCTTATTTATGTGAGGTCTCTTCCTCATCTTTTCATTTCTTCTTCTTATTTTTTATTATTAGAGACATATCTTGCTACATTGCCCAGGCTGGAGTACAGTAGCTGTTCACAGGCATGATCATAGCACATTGGAGCCTTGAACTCCTAGCCTCAAGTGACCCTCCCACCTTAACCACCCAAGTAGTTAGGTTGCAGGCATGTGCCACTAAGCTGGGCTACCATCCTCATCTGTAAGTGAAAAGACTCAAAGTCTGATTATGAAATATAGTAACAATTCATTTTCCTTCTATAGTAAAAATCGGATAAGAGAATATGTGCATTTGTCAGGGGAGACGTGGGCAAGTATAATAAGATCTCATTGTCAGCAGTGAGTGTTCAATCCCAGGAAGTATGTGACATTGTGGATTTTCTGATGAAATTCTATTTAAGAAAAAAACTTGAAAACTTCTAAAAGGCTTATCCTATACTAAACTTGTGCCAAACCCAAGACTATGCTCTTAGAAAAAGGAAACATTTTCTGTTTTCTGTAAGCATAGTACGGAATACAGATGATGAATACAACCAATTTGTTAGGAAAAATAAATAAAAATAAATCCCAATAAGAGACAACAGTCTACATTTTAAATAAAGTATTTTAGTAATGTAAGTAAGATGCAAATTAATTCTGATGAGATTAATTCAACAACCAGAAAGTAAGTAGGAAGTGGTGAACAGTGGACTTGGAAGGGGCATCTGGAGATATCCAACCCAGGCAACGAATTGGATGCCCGCTATTTAAGTATATAATATTCACCAATATTTTATTGACCCAGTCGCCCTAATTCAGCGTGGAGAAGTAAACTCTTTGAAGTCTTAGATATGTACTCATTTACTTGTTGATTATAATCCAGTTGCATGCTGTCCTTTTCCTGTATTACAGTGATCTATCCCACATTCTTTTTCATAGGCTTGGTTACTGTTTTCATTGTTCCCATTCATTATTCTTTAAACAAATATTTTAAAACCAACAAAAAATAAGAAGAAAATGTTGGAGCTCCTCACTTGTTTATTTTATTTTGGATGAAATTCTCTCTACAGTTAGGAAGTCACTTGCAACCAAGTCTCAGAATGGTTGAATCGCATAAAATAGAACCACCTTCCTGAATGCAAATCTGGTTTCAGAGACCACTGATATTTATTTATATTTTTGTCTTTTTGTTTCTTCGGTTGTTTTTAGTTATTTTTCATGTCCCCTTTAGGCTGTCCATGCTTTACTTCTTTTCTTTTCTTTTTTTTTTTTTGTCAATCTGATTTCTTATTGGAGCTACGTCTTTCCTTTTCAATATCTTGTGTGGCCAGTCTGTAATTAGGGGCACTGTCAAGAGAAGGTCATGAGAGACAAACTAGGGCATTTGCGTGCTCCATTTTGAGAACTTAAGATTTGATCAGAAAGAGTGAGAGACCAAAATTTTTGGAGTTAGACTCGTCCCAAGCGGTGTCACATAATCTCTACTGTTCCATTCATGAGACAACTATGGCAGTTTCTGCTTCTAAGTCTTTTTCCCCAATTCTCCCTGTTTTAGTTAATTATGTGAGCACTTGATTTTCTTTTTTCTTTTTATTTAGTTGTTTGTTTTTGATTTGATGTCTCAGTCTCTCACCCAGGCTGGAATGCAGTGGACCATCACAGCTCACTGCAGCCTCGATCTCCTGGGCTTAGGCAACGCTTCTGCCTCAGACTCCCAAGTAACTGGAACTACAGGCAAGTGCCACCATGTCTGGTTAATTCTTGAAACATTATTTTGTAGAGATATGGTCTTGCTATGTTGCCCAGGCTGATCCTGAACTACTGGACTCAAGCAATACTCCCTCCTTCGCCTCCCAGGTTCTGGGATTATAGGCTTGAGCCACCACACCTGGCCAACTTTCTAAAATCACCTTTTGCTTTATTTAACCGGGAACAATATCTAATGCTTTCAATCCAAAAAGTTTTAAGTGATATACTAATCTAGTAACAGACACAAATGAGTTGAAATTTTTACTTTGATTCCTGAGAAGCGAATTTCATTTCTTTATACCAGCATCTGTTTTATATAAGATGTGTACATTAATACTTGCTTGAAAGCTATTTGAATCCACCAAGTGAAATGATACATAGTTCTTGATTCAGAACAAGTGCTCAGAAATGGTAGAAAATATACATAGAAAAATCATTATTCAATACTTAGTTTCTGTGTGTACATTCGTATGTACGTGTGTGTTGCACTATATATATATATATTCAGACTTACCATATACATACACACATACATAGACATAACCCTATATATCTATTTCATACATTTATCTATGTATCTTCAAACATACCATATCTGTTATATGAACACATATATATATAACCTTGCCTGCATATGTACATATGTGTGTGTGTTGTAGGTATTGTGATTTTTTTTTAACAGCTCTGTTAATTCTCTGGAATTGCTTGTTAAACAATGGCACACTTTGCAAGATCTAAAGGTTCATAATAGATTTCTTGGTCATGCCTTTTGCTTGGTTTAACATAGTGATTGAGTGCTATAATCTTAACATAGGAAATGAGAAATAGGTTGTCCTGAGGCTCCAGTTAATTTTTTTGGTTCTGTTTTCTATGTCCCTGGTACCAACTAGTATATGATGTTTATCATAATTTGTGTTTTGATGGTCAATCTTACTTGGTTGATTCTTCAGACTATCTCTTACCAGGTTATTTCTTGAAATGTGCAAACATTTCATTGTTGAGGAATTTTTATCATGTACATGTACCCTGTCTAATGAGATATATTTATGAAATACATCTATTGTGATTTCATCTAGGTCTGTAGATACTGAATTTTTGACTCAAAATATGTAAAAATTCTTTGTTAAGGGTAAAGGAATGCATAGGCCATCATCAACTAGATATAATTGTTTAATGAATATGTTAACCACAGATTATGTTTGTTCCATTTTGAGATGCGCATATGTTTGAAAAGACTCATTTTCTGTATTGATGATCAGAATTATGGGACATGCTTCCTGAGGTTCTGTCGATCATATCCAAAGAAACTGTGAAAAAAGTTCTCTCTTCTTTACTATATTTCTAAAAACTTATTGGCTAGCTTGATTATGAAATTCAGCTGACCCTAGCAGTGGAAAAGTATGGAAATTTTAGTATCAAACCCAAAATGCTTAATTTTACTTAGATCAACAGAGAAACACGATAATGAATACTGTTAATTGATTACTTCTAAAACATTTGTTGGCAAAACTCAGGCTATATTTAAAATAAAGTATGGATATACAAACAAAATATGTGATTATAAATTGCACAAACTTCAAGGAAAGAATGATATTTATAGTTCATAATTTTTGCCATTCATGCTATGCAGTGTCATTTGCTAGAATTTACCAACCCCTAGGCTCATGGATGTCATGTGTCCTTTGTTAATTTGTCCGCCTGTGGTACAGATCATGACTTTTAGCACTAACTGCTGCCCTAGCCTGAAAATGTCATATGTTTTCTAATATTTAACAGAAAATAATAGAAAGCATTCAAATGTTAGCATTTTACATAATAAGATTTTTAACAAAAATGCTGACAAACAGCACACTAACCAAATTTGCCATTAAGGAATACTCTTTGAAGACAGGAAATGTTAAGTCTTACAGGAATGTTACGTATTGCCATCTGTAGGGAGAGATTGCAATGCCTTGACTTTCTAAGAAAAACAGAGAAGAAATAAAACAAAAGTGGATTTTATATATTGTATATAATGGTTTACCTTAGAAATTACAAATGTGCATGCACACACACAGCAATTTAAATATTTAGTTTTGTTTGATATATATCATTTAAAAAATTTTAGTACAAACTATGTTTTGCTCAAAAATTTGTGTGATTAATGATTTGATTTAACTTCCCAATGTAGACTGCTGCTAGGCAGATTCTGATATTATTTATTTTTATTAGTTTATAATATGTCAATTTTTCTTGCTTATCTGTCAACTCCCAGAAAAATACATAAATCAAAAATGTAGCAATGTGGACACTAACAAGGCATAATTATTGTAGGGTCTGTCCTCCTTTAAAGAAAAAATACAATTACCTACCAGAATGCTGCTGGGATTAGGTCAGAATTTGCATAATACTGACTCATATTTTCTTAACAATTTTAATATCAGACAATAGCTTTTGCAAATCTATAATCCCTTATTATTTTTCAGCTTTAGTTTTTGGGCTCAAATAAGGAGTCGTCAAAACAAGATAATTATTAGAATCTAAACCATGGAAAACTTTAATTACTCAGTGGCATGTTGTAAAGATTAGGTCAGGTCTTTATACACGCTATATATTTAAAGTAACACAAGGCATTAAACCTGCCTAAATCTAATTTTTTATAGTTAAAATATTCATTTTTCTACAGATTAATATATAATAGAAATACTTCAATCATTGTGTGGGCTTAAAGAAAAAAATTCAACTTCATCATAATCTCTAAACAAAAGTTCGAAAACTGGTGTCATTAAGCAGTTGAGGGCTAACAGTTAAGAGATGATGAAAATTTGGAAAATGTTAACTGCTATAAAATAATAGCTGCTAATGTGGAGGATTATGAAACACCCAGTAGCAGAATAAGTAACAAATAGATCCTTTCTGAAGTCCAGAAGTCTGGGGGTGGGATCTGGGGTTAAATAACCGTGATATATTTATAGAGGGCAAGGGATCACCATAAAATAAAGCAGCAAATAGTAAAGAAGTCAATGTAAAAGAGAGGCCGGGGATTTAGGGTATAGAGATCATAAATTTTCATCGATATAAACAGCCTGTGTACCTCAGGAGTTGAGGTTTAGCTATAATTTCAGGTCTGACCTATAGGCCTTCTGTGTTCACAGTGCATGCACGATCAAGATGCCATCTAAGGAGGTGTTAAAAAAAAAAAGGAGAGAAAGAAAAAATGTTTCAAATCTGTGTGATTTACTCATTTAATCATTCCCAAATCCATCCCAAACACAACAGCACAGTAGTTGAGAAGATTTTATTGTCTCACTAAATTACATTTAATTTTTACCATAGCATATCCTATAAACCAGAAGAGTGAATGATGTCTCCTCTGCTATGTTCGTACAAAGGAAAATTGTTAAATTTTTATGCTTGGCTTCTCAGAAGGTCATTTTCCCTTTTTCCACGTAGTTCAAACTTCCATATTTACATGTTCTAATTTTAAATATACATATATTTTAAAGCCTGCATAAACTTAGTGGATTAAAAAAAATCTTAGTGATAAAATGAGCTTGCTTAAGTGGCTTAACAGAAACAATAAAAGCAAGCAGATCAACATGAAAGAAGAACTATAAAGTACTTAACTTTTAAAAATTACCCTAAAACAGAATACTGAGTGGTTTTAAAAAGATCAAGTAAGCTGCATGAAGACCTTCACTTTTTACTTAGGGACATTGATTTTAGTATATGTAGGCACTAAAATAAGTGTTCCGCTCTAAATTGCTGCCTAATGAGCAAATTATACTATTGTGTTTGTGTATATGCAATATATATGCCTAAATTCATAGGTAAACTCTCCCTTTCTCTGTCTTTCTCTCTCTCTCTTTCTTTCTCTCCTTAGATGGGATCTTGGTCGTGCATTCACTGTGAACACAGAAGGTCTATAGGTCAGACCTGAGAGAGCAATAATTACAGAGTATGTTTTAGGGACATAGAATGTGTTGTTAAATACACACACACACACACACACACACACACACACACACACACACACACACACACACACACCTTACCAGACTAGAACAGGCAATGGTTAATATAAAGGCAGTCTAAGTAAATAATATATAAATATTGCTCATTTTTTGTGTGTGAATAGTTTGTTCAGTATTTTTAAAGTAAGATCTCAGAAAGTATACCTCCAAAACATTCACTTGCGTATTTAGTTATTAACTTTTAAAATCATAGATTTCTTTTTTCCAAATAGTTTATGTGATCACCTGTTTTCTCATTTTGACTCCAAAAATGTAGGGATTTGTTTTGTCTTTTTCTATCACTGCAACAAATGAAATGTATCAGCTAAGTTTGGAATGGTCTTTAAAATTACAAAATCTATTGAAGAGCCCTCATGGCCAACCCTGAAGGGCAGGGTTCTTTTCTTCATCCACTAGGTTGCACTGTTGTACAGAAAAACAAAACGCTTGTTGTGCTCTGCTGCATAAGAGTAGCTGCATGCTGTGAAGAACCTTGTAAATGCTGTTACACTGTTTTCACTAACAACAGAAAGAAAGAATTAAGATAGGAAGACTGACATTTGAACATGTTTTCTTTTTCTTCAAAGCCACGGCTACTGTCCTGGATTTTGTGTAGAATTTCCTTGAGGGTAGAGAAAAGACACTAATTTTTTATTTTTTGAATGAAGGTCAGAGAAGGAATGTTGATCAACAGTCCCCTAATTAAGATATAAAGGCTTCCTTGAATATTTTCACATATGTCAATCATTCTAGGAAGTAGCAAGGCTAAATTTCTCATATATTTTCCTCTGAGACCAGGTATTGTTTAAATGTAAATTTCCATGAAGATGAACTATAGATTTTTCTACCATTGTCTCATTGGCTAATAACTATGTTTGCATAAGTAATTATGGCTATATCAATTATTCTCTTTTGTCCCATGGAATGATCTGAAATATTGATCTTCATATATGAACAAACGAATGAATGAATCAAAGCAGAGATCCTTTACTCTAGTTCATATTATCCAAACCTTATTAAGAGAACATTTGTAGCATTGCCCTTATATCTGCTAGCATATTTCTCTGTCTACATATGGGCTGTACTTTATCAAGGAAATTACTTACAGAGAATCTGGTAGGAGGTGGAAAAAAAAGTTACTCCTTTAGTTCTGGTGTAAATCATTGGGAGTTTTTGCTTCATGGATTAGCACTTCTTGTATCCTTCATCTCTTCAGGGTAGTAAGCTGAGACAATCATAATGAAGACCAGAACTATTGGCTACCACCATTACAAAACTTTTAAGGTGAACAGGTCATCAAAAAGACCTGAGTCTGGAAATGGTTATTTCAGTTGGCTTGATATAAGTCTCACATTTGGTAATTGCCCTGCTTTAAAGTTTTGAATATTTTACTAATAACTTTCAGCTACTTAACTGATTTTTTATTGTGTTATGAATGTGACAATGAAAAGCTGATAAACTTTTGGTCCAAAGGGCAAGAGGGAAAAACAAATCCCATGAATTATACAAATATATATTACATGTGTGTTAACCCACATATGACATAGACGTTAGATATTATGTTTATGAAAACTCATGTGTCTTATTTGTTGGAATAAAGACCTTATAGGACTTGTGTGATTGACGTTTTCTTCAAAAACCTACTTTCTTTGGACTTCTACCTGTGGATAAAACTTTACCAGTATCTGTTGCAGACACATAGATTGTATTCAGTTTTTAACAATTTCCAGGAAATTAAAGACTACAGTTTTATTTCAGTCTCAACATTTACCTTCACAATCAAGCTCTGGTGTACATATTATAGTTGGCCTGCTTTTTTTCAACTGTGAACCTGAAAACTGGAGTTAATATTCTCTGCAAAGTTAAATGTTGTTTATATGTGTGCTTTACTTTTCTCTTTTCAGTATGTCAATTGTTTAGCCTCATGTTGAAGGTGCTATTGTCCAGCACTTAAAGTTTTTAAAATAGGACCAGCAAAGTGCCTAAAATATGGTTGGCATTCAATAAATCAATGGAAAAATACATGCATTCATTAGATTGCTACCACTTATTAAATGCTTACTATATGTCAGTTGCCCTGGTAAGTTTTTTGTATACATTATATCATATGACTCATACCATCAATGGAATGTAGTAGGTATTGTCCCCAGTGAGGCTTATAGTGGTTAAGTCATTTTTTAATTTAGTGAAAAGTGGATTTGGGATTTGAACTCAAAATTGTTTCTTCTTGAATTATTCTGACAAATGAAAGCTTTTAAAACTTAAACTTTTCCATGACTTTGAGCAAAGTTAACCCATAAACATGTATTTATTGAGCACTTACTATATGCTCAGGTTTAATGCGATTATAAACACCAAAAAGCAAATTTTCTGACCTTAAGATGTGTATGGTAGAGTTGGGGAGAGACAACGTGTATAGATGGGAAGTATATGAAAGCAATAAGAAATTAGGTACTTTATCATATGGTATATGTTTGAGACCCTTTGGCATTCAAAGGAGAGACACACATTGTTGGACTACAATTTATTAGTCAGAATGTAAGTCTCTCATTAAATCATTCATTCAGCAAAATCTAGAACCCATCTGCTAAGTACTGGTAAAGTACTAAAGTAAAAATCATTAAATTCAGATACAAAAAATTCAAAGTAGATAGAAATAAAGGATTCTGGAGTGGAACCAAGGAGGATAAAGAGGAAACATCATTCTGAGGCATGTCTCCTAAGGAAGTGGCGATTCTAACCTAGGCCATGAAAAAATGTTAGGTTTTGTCTGTGGAGGCCTTTGATGGAAGGCTAGGATGAAAAGTTTAAATGTATCCCATAGGCAGTAATGTCATTCTGAAGATTTCTAAGCAGGAAAAATCTAAGTGGTGTCTTTAGAAAAACTAAGGTTAGGGGTGGATTAGCTGAGGTTGAGCATGGAGGGTATAAGGGCACTGGTCTTTTAATTTTTTTTTTTTTTAAGCATAGAATGTTTTCTGGGTATTCATGAATGCTTACTAATACATTTTAAAAACATATCTGATTATATAAGATTATCCTTTTGCAAGACAAAATGCTATTAATGACCATTATATCATAATTACCTATCACAGTGCCTATGACCTAATTCATGCTCACTAAACACTCATGTTATTGAAATTAATTTGGATTTTCATGGAGTCAGCCATATCTTAAAATTGTCAAATGAATACATATGTATCCATAATAAATATTTTACAGTCATTATATATGTTTTCTTCTCTATCTCAAGTACTGATTTTTCTGTATTACTAACTTGATACATTACTTCTTAATTAACTTTAAAAATATATATACTTGAAGAAATATATGTATGGTGCCCAGACTTGATACTTGTGTGCATAGATCTGTGACTTTTATTATATTTTGAAATAGAAAGACTGCTAATTTTTCTGCCATCGAAAATAGTGATTTAATTTAAATATCTACTAAACGAACAGTGAATATATACTAGATGCATCAAAGATGATAAAAATATTAGATTTGGGTATTTGGAAAGAAGAGGATGACATCTCAAAATATGGGTATGAATTCTGCATCAGTCTCACAAGATGGTGCATGACAGGAATGCCAATCACAGTTTAAAATGCATGTGTATGTGTGTTGGCAAATATGAAATACAAATCTGTTAGAGTCAGTACACATTTCTGAAAATTGTTCATCATTTAGCCTGAACTTAAAATCATATTTTTCATTACAAAGTGAGGAAAAAAACTGAAAAGATCAACTCCATGCAAGGAGTGTATCATCTAGTCCAGTTCATGTAAAAGCAGAATGGAAATATTCAAAAAAAGAATTTAAAGAAGTATGTAATTCATACTCTTTTTCTCTTTATTTAAATTTGTTTAATGATTCCAACTTATGCATTTGATTGCTGTTATTGATTTTATTGCTTTTGCAAATGCACACTGCAAAATTCATAAGAAGAAACATTAAAAAAATAAGTATAAAAGTGTGGTTAAAACCCTATTGCTTCCCATGCTTTGAGAAAGTTTTAGAGATCTAGGGATGAAAAAAAAAAAAACCTTATAAATGAGAAACATGGTGGTTGCATAAATTGAACTAGGCCTTAAATAAACCATTATTAAATAAACCATAATTTTTTCAGTAATTTTTACATAAGACCCTTGTGTTTCATATTTTGTCTTTGTGTGGAGAAAATGGCTCTTTATGAATCTCCATATTTTTTGTCTTCACCAATCAACAATCAGTAAGCCCCTATATGCTGAGAAACTGTTCTATTTACTTTTCAATTTCTAATTTACAGACATTAAGCTTTATTTAGTGTAGCAGGGTATTACTGCCGGTAAGAGACTTAGTCTCAATCATTTCATGAACAAGATAGGTACACCAACAGAAGATTCCTTGTGCTCCTGTTCACAGATGTTACCTACCCTGTTGACAATAAATAAGGAGAATGGAAATAATGACTTTTGCAAATGCAATTCACTTATATATTGCCCAATAGACACACCATGGGAATCTTGACAGGTAAAAATACATAATAAACTAGTTCAGTAATGCTGCCTATGTAATTCTTCATATCAATTTAGTCCATATCTAAGTAAAATATGTAGAAACAGAAAAATTTTCTCCATGATGCACATAGCTATGGTTAATCTATTAACACTAAATCCGAGATCTAAGTGTTCACACACACACACACACACATGCACATACAAAACATTAAAACACAGACACACACAATAATTTGGAATGTGTAATAAAATTACCATGTAAATCAAACTGTCTTTTTAACAAACTGCATATTCTAATGCACCATCTAACAAAATTATTGCAGTTATTGACATGAATGATATTCCCTCTTCCTCTAAAATCCTGACCCTACACCTTTCTGCCTACCCTTCCCCCTTGCCATCCCTCTCCCTGATTCTCCCCTTGACCTTCCAAGTGTAATTTCCCTTGACTAAAGCTACTTTATATTTATTATAATAACTCTCACTTCACTCTAACTCTCTCTTCAGTCTCTTTTAGTAGAAACAATAAACGGACTGGTGGCTAGAAAATTAGCTCACGGATCTCTCTCTCTCTCTCTCTCTCTCTCTCTCTCTCTCTCCCCCCCTTTGCCCCGATCTCTTTTTTCTCTCTCTCTTTCTCTCTCTATTTCTCTCCCTCTTTTCTCTTTTTCTCTCTCTTTCTCTTTACATGCTTGCTTACTTTCTCTTCACATACTTTTCTTCTCACTTTTGTTGTTAGATTAGTGGACAAATTTAACCTGTGACTATCATTAGACCTGCTCATTTCTTTTTAATTTCTACTCTAGCATATCTATAGAATGTGACTAAGATTCCTCATTAGAATTCAATAGGTGAAAGTCTGTGTATAAAGTCCAGAGCCTATTATGCACACAAAATTACTAGTCAAAATATGTCAGTTATCACTTCCCCTGTACCACCTCCCTGCTAGAAACATAGAAACATATAAGGTTGCCCTTCCTGGGATACTGAGAAAATAAAATCATTTTAACCTCTCCTTTTTTTGTGTTTCCTGAGGGGGGACATAGCTGTGGCATCAACAAAATATGGTTCTTTTTATTAAGGAAATCACAACTATAAAAGTGATAAATATTAACAATAGGAGACAAGTAATGGCAACAGAAAACAGAAATAGTATTTTTAAGCTTTAAATGCTATATTGGTCTTACACTCAGACCATAGGAAAATAAATCATAGTTACAATGTTAAATAGCACATTAACATATAACGCTCTTTGTAATTTCAAATGCTACAATATTCTGTTTGATAAGCAATTCAGAGAATATCATGATTTTATTTTGTGCAATTCTGAAATGTAAAACACAGTTTTGCTTCATATTTCAACCACATTTTTTAACTGAAGGTTTCTGTGCTTCCTGAAAAGCTTAGACATATTTATTAAATGCCAAGTTAACACAAATTGTATAATTATTGAGCATTCTTAAATATAAAAGTTGAATATTTTTGAAAGAGGAAAGAACTAAACATGTCTAGATAAAAGGGTACTTGTACACAGCATAGTTTATTGTTTTTCACTATTTTTAGCAGAGGAGACATTATTAGCATTTACTGCACAATGTGGTCCCGACCATGAATTGCAAACAAAACTGGGGATGAGGAAGAGCCTCAATATCTGCTCCACACTCTGCATAGAAAAGCACTGCCCTATTGGCAACTCCCTGAGGGAGTGTTCCAGTGGTAGTTTTCTCCTTGTTCCCTCCTTTTCTACGTTAGAATGTTTCTTCTAACATCACCAATCCTAATTTTGGTGAAATGAAACATGTTCTGGATAGGAAACTGGGTAGGTTTCACAAGGAGGTCTTAATATTTAAATTACTTTTTTGGTTGTTTTGCTTTTAGCAAATATTAGTTCCAAACTTGAAGACATAAACCTGCCCTGCTCTAGACATGAACTTGCAAATTGGAAGGGTGAGACCTCAGTCTCTCCCAAAAGCATGTTTTTATTGGCCTTCTCAGTGCTTTCCTAGGAAGATTATTTCAAATATTAAAATAGCTACCAACATATAAAATTAGAAGATTTATATGGAAAAGCAGATTTAGAGCTTCTTTAAAAAAATCAGAAGCTCTGACAACATGAGACTCACTTCTCGGCAAAGCAACCGTCAATGAGAGGCACATGATGACAGCTCTTAACAAAGAACATCTCTCTCCTGGTAACCACAGTTCCCATGCCCATTTCCTCCAGTACTGTATTCCAACACTGGCTGTGACTTATCATTATCACATCTGCATTTCTGCTTATCTTATATCAGTCCCACTCCATTCATTTGTCATCTACTTGACTTATGCAGGTATTTGAGTTTATGACAGCTAGCCCAGAACTGATGTGATAGATTCAAAAGAAGAAGGATGAATCATCTAGGCTTGCCATAAGGAAGAAAGGAAAGTTACTTCTAATACATGGTCAAACTTGGATTGAAATGTGGGCCTTTTTTTATTTCCAAAGCCCATGCTTTATCTACCACCACATCATCTTCTCTAATTATTACCCAGTCACTCCTATTCATTTATCAGATCCCTATATTATATAGAAACTTTGAGTGATCAAATAATGGGTCAGATTTTAAAATTAAAATCTCAATGTTTTACGTTCCTGTTTCCTTGTATCTCATATACATCTTGATAGAATGGCCTAAACCTTATAGAGAAGATCACCCTCACCCCTTTTAATTTCTGAAATTACTACAAGATTCTTTAAACCTTGGAATCATCCTCCAAATGTTTACGTGACAAAAAATTTTATGACATTCATATAATATAGGCATTCTTGTATTCAGTACTGCCCAATCGGTTTTAGTCAGAGACCACATAGTGAAATGTTTGGGACCTGCATTATCTCCCCTAACCTTTTGAGCATGAATCTGGGACACCATTTACCAGAGGACACTTTTATTATATCCTTGCACAATTGTTTCTTTCTCTAGAGCAGGACTGACCAATAAAGCTTTCTGTGGTGATTAGAATGTTCTATAATCTGCACTAATACAGTAACTGCCAGCCTCTGTGATCACTGATCACTTGAAATGTGACTAGTATAACTGAAGAACTGAATTTTCGATTTTATTTGCTCTCAATTAATTTAACTTCAAAAAACTATACGTGCCTAGCGACTATGGTTACATGACTCTAGACTGTGAGCTCTTCTGGACTAGGTTCTGATCTGTGTATTTTCCTACCTTTGACACCTTGCACAAGGGGCAATAGACATACATTGAATGAATGAGTAAGAGCAACATATTAGGAAGAAGAATATGTGGTAGTGAGATAGTAACCAACTGCATGAGCATCAGCAAGTCCCTTTACAAGAGAACGTTGGAACATGGGAATTTGGAATGGCTTCTAGCTGAAGAATGTAACTAAGAAACAAGTTAGTAATTGAAATGGTAGCTAATTGTTTGTGTTTAATGGCCTTGAAAACTCTAAGACTGTGATGAAGCTAGAAAAGAAGAGGTAGCTTCATTTATGACCTCTAGAACAGGAAAAATGTGAAGAATTTTTTTTTTTTTTTTTGGGTTGGAGTCTCACTCTGTCGCCCAGACTGGAGTACACAGCCTCGACCTGCTGGGCTCCGGCGATCCTTCCGCCTCAACCTTCCAAGTAGCCAGAATTACAGGCATGTGCTACCACGCCCGGCTGACTTTTTTGATTTATTGTAGAGATGAGGTATCACTGCCCAGGCGGGTGTCGAACCCGCAGGCTCAGGCAATCCACTCACTTCAGCCTCCCATAGGCGTGGGATTACAGGCTGAGCCACCGAGCCCGACTGGAGGATATTTTAATATAGAAAATTTAATGATTCAACCTTATGTAAATGCCAGTTTCTAATTAATGGGCCTAAGAATCCGAGTAAACAAATGAATGGAAATAGTTGGTTTTAGTAGAGGAAAGGACAGTGTTACACTGGTTTTACTTGTCACACAGCTTGAGAAAAGAGTAATTGCGCAATGGAGGTACTCTACAATTAGTCTCAGAAATGATTCCTCATTTTCCATTTATACTAAAGGTGGCCCATTTTTCAGAGCTCTTTGAAGAGAGTCCTATAGTTTTTATCATCCATGAATGTCTGAAAATCTTTTGATCTCATGTTCTTGTATGATATTGGGTTCCTCCTGTAGTAAATGTGTTTGTCTTTGGGTAGGACAGATAATTAATTAAGCTATTTTAAAGTAAATGTCTCTTATTAGTAAATGGACAAAAGGGCTCACTTCCAAATATTTTCTTCATTTTTAACAAAAACATGTTGATTCAGAAAAAGAGGTAAGAAAACTAATGGTTTATTAGATTTTAATGTAAAGCAGATATAGACTAGAGGGGTTAACTATTTTAGAGGACACAGGAAATGTCAATACTTAACTTTGAGGTGCCATTTTGAAATCCATTCCACATACCTTACTTTGAAGCTTTTTAGGCCTGTTTCTGCTTAAAAATTTTAGGTCAAAATAATTTAACATGAAATTAATTTTCTTTACCCACAGGAGATTCATGGTAGGTCAAACATGGTTAGATATTAATAAGAACCTGTTTTTCTAGCTTTGTACTCACTACTGATATAGTTTTGATAAACTTGCTATAAAAGTCTGTAGGTTACAGATTTATGTTCTTTTGTTCAAGATTTTTCTTGTTAGTGTTCAAATGTGACTTGAGTGGAAGTTTTAGTAGACAGTGACTAAATCAAGCTGTTCCCTGTCCAATTATGATGCTCAACTAACTATTGTTCCTTCCAACAGACCATAGCTATTTTTTTGTAAGAACTTGGTGAGGATGCTAATGTTCAACATGCTCAGATTCTTCTAATCTGACAGTAGAAATTACCCAAGCTATAATTCAAATTGTGACAAATTCATTTACTTTCAAAATGAATTTTGAATTATGTTATCGTGTAGAATTTTTTTGTCTCTGTTTAGAAGAGGCATATGCCATGTATACATCCCTAATAGGAGGTTTTTGTACCTGGACACATTTGAAACTTAATTTCAATTCATTTATGCTGCAGAAATGAGAAAGAATAGGTTTCTACATAGGACAAGGAATTAGAAGCTGATGACTGATAATGACTTTCTCCACTATAAAATCATTTAACCTCCATTTGCATTTCTACATATGAACCTCTAAAGAAAATTCCTGAACAATTGAAATACTTCATAGAAACTGCTGTTTCTGATAACCTAAAGTGATACCAATACAGTATCAATGGGTACTATGAGTTTTTTCTGATTTCTTCATCCTTCTTTTATTTTTATTTATTATGTCTATTTTGAAATTACAGGAGGGAAGTAGTAATGGTCAACATGGTATCATATTTAATAAATTAAACATTTTATTATGAGTAGTATTTCCAATTGAGTGTTTCTGTAAAGAGTTCTTCATATGCAGCTAAAAAGAAAAACAAGATTATGAACTTTGCAACAACCTGGATGGAATTAGAGTCTATCATATGCAGTGATTTATCACAGAAACAAAGATCTGAGTACCACATGTACTCACTCATAAGTGGATCCTGAACATTTATCATAATACTATAAGAAAGGATTGGCAGTAGTGGGATACTGCCAGGATAGAGGCACATAGCATCAATAAGGGTACCCACACTTTACCTGTACAATAACCATGTATGTACCTAACCCTAAATTGTACCCCATATTTTAAAAACAATAAAATAAATAAAGAATTCTTCAAACTTAAGGGTTCTTCAGTCTTAAACATTAAGAAGCTATAATGTCACTATTTTGATAGCCAAAACTATTATGGTTTCATGACTATAATTAGGATCACCCTATTTTTTTAGAATGATACTCATTTGATGGAGAAGTAAATAATAGTTTATCGGAAGTAACTTTGTATATATGCACATATATTTCACTGGAACTATTTCTTTGATATTTGTATTTTGAGAATACCAAATATTAAGAGCCTTCATAAATAGCAGATGCTTATGCTGCACTTTGTCTTCCCTTTGTCTTATGTTTTGAGGAAGAAAGAAAATAAACTAGTTTAATTCACAAATTCTTTCTGAAAATTAACACCTTTTTTCTCCCTTTCCATGAGTTTCTGAAACGGTCACAGAAAGAGTGGTGCCTTTTAAAAGCGTGTTATTTCTTCTGTGACTTTGTTCTTGATAGATTCTCTCATACCCAGTTTGAAATACAAGGTTTCATCATATACATATTTAACAAATTCTAGCTTTCATGTGAAAGTACTGTATGTCTAACAATTTTAGAACCTTAAGTGACATTTTCAGCTTTTACATGCTTGTTATTTTTTTTCTATCCCTTTAACAAGTAGTTATCCAATTTTCTTTTTATTATCCATTTAACAAATATTGATTACATCTTTAAAATGTGTAAGAATTCTCCTAGGTTCTGGGTAAACATAAGTGAACAAATAAATAAACTCTCTGTATTCATAAAACTTCTTCTCTCTCCCTTTCTCTCTCCCTCTCTCTTACTTTCTCTCTTACCAGCTTGTTGAAATCTTGCTTTCTATGTTTGCCTAAGGACTTAAATAAGTACATATATATTTCAAAATTTGCTTTTGGATATTTGGATATTTGTACTTCTTATTTTTAAAATTTTATTTAATAAATATCAAATATAGCACAGCTACAGCTGTTAAACAATCCTTCTTACATCAAAACATTTTTTAAAGGAGCAGATGCTTTTTTTTTCTTTTCAGTTGAATAGCCTTTCACTTTCCCATGATAGATACTCCACTGCTTTCAATTTGAAATTCCCGATAACAGATAGCATGACCAAATGAATACTTCCTTTTAAGATAATCACATCACACCTTATTTTCCTCAGAAGAAGATAATAATTTGCCCTTGCGGCAGTTTAAAGATTAAATGATATAAAGTAGGTGAAAATTCTTGGCATATCACTGAATGAAAGTTATTTTCCCCCTTTAATTTGTTTGGTAGGTCTTACCTATAGCAACTATTCATTTATTTGTCATAGTTCTGCTCCCTGTAGTTACATAGAAAAAAAATTCCTTTAACTATACATAAATTATTGACATATTTTGAGAGTCATCTCTTCTGACTAAATTTCCCTAAACCCTTCACATTTTCCTTAAACCCTATATTAAAGCATTTCATCCCATACACAGATAGCTTGCAACAAATAGTTGGTCCATATCAATGTGGTGTTAGTCACAAAACACAAAGTTTTAAAAGTGATTTGACTTATGCAAGGCTAAACCAATTGATCAATTGCATTAAGTGCAAGTGATTTGATGTATGCAAGGTTAAACCAATGGATCAATTATCTCATTCTGTCTATGGGTGTGGTGGCTCACTTGGGAGGCTGAAGCAGAAGAATTGCTTGATCCCAGGAGTTTAAGACCAACCTGGGCAACATAGCTAGATCTCATCTCTACAATTAAAAAATTAACCAGGCATGGTGATACACACCTATAGTCCCAGCTACTTGGAAGGCTGAGGACAGTGAATTCTACCAGTGTAGGGGTTCAAGCCTACTGTGAACCTTGATTGAGCCGCAGCAATAGTTTGGGTGATTGACACAAAAACAAACAAACAAAGTGTAACCACTCTGTTGGCACATTTTGAGTTTATGGTCAACTAATGACCCATCAGTCCTTTTTTATATAAATGTCATTTAAGACTGTTCATTCTCATCCTTTACTTGGACAATTGGTTTTTGAACAAAGAATGTATGTATTCCATTTTAGTTCTCTATTAAACAATTTAATATATTAATTGAATACCTACTATGTGCCAACAATAGTTCAGACAATCCTCTAAATGCAGAATTTACAAAGAAAATTAAGACATAATCATGTCCATGTAGAATTCACAAATAGGGAGATGTATATATAAGAGGCTACGCTTAGTGCCATAAATGTTCACTTTAAGTCTCAAAACCTCAAAGACTGAACACCACTGATCTGACTCTGAGAATGTGACTAAGTGCTAAATAGTGTACACAGTAGTACTCTTGAGAATTTGACTGAGTGCTAAATAGTGTACACAGTAGTCAGCAAAAAAAGCAAGGTGGGGTGAAGTGGGGTAAGGGTGCAAGAATGCTAGGAAGAGAATAAAGAATGGGCAGAGTACGATGGAATGAAGTTCATCTTGGAAGTGGTTTGGGTACATGGCTGTTGCTTGAGAGAAAATTAGATTGAGAGAGAGATTGGTCCAGAGTGTGAAGGGGCTTGAATGACTAAGTAAATAAGTAAATGGCCTATTTTTAAGCCATTTATTTCTGGACTCTAACTTGTCTATTTTCCCTTAGTAGTTTGCTTAATATGACTTGTCTCTTTCACTTTTAATATTTTCTTCTCACGTCTAGTGAGCTAAAAGGGGATTTTAGGATGTGGAGATAGTATTTAATATTTTAGAATGCTTTAGGGAAAATTCATGATTAAGAATCCACATAAAAGGAGATAGAAATAATTTGGATGCAAGATGATGAAGACCTGAACTATGGTATTGTTTGTATTTAATTATGCCTTTTCTGCATATTATACATAAAACATTATTGATCAAAAGATTTATTTTATCTACTCCCTATAATATCTCCCTGGTAGAAACAGAAACATCATTCCTGGCTGACTACTCCTAATCTGTCACTATCTTTTGCCTCAGCTAGAAATTCACTCAAATTGTTATCACTCTTTTTCATATCTCAGGATTTTATCTTTAAAACTATCATCATGGAATTGTGCAGTTACACCCACTCCAACTATTTATTTATTTGTAAATACAAAAAGAAAACTTAAATTTCCAATGTAAATAGTAGATTTTAATGATTACATAGACAACAAGTAATTTTTAAATACTAAAAAATTTTAAAGGTTGCATACAATATATCTTTACATGTCTATATATTACATTTATATGTATACACATTATATATCTTTCATGCATATTGAAATGATTGACTTTTGCTTATACTTTAAGGAAAGTTATTTATAAAGTATACTTTTGGCTTGTTAATACTTTGGAGAGTCTTGTCAAAGTCAAAATCAAAACACAAATCCAAGACTTGCTCATTTATTGATATTTTATTACAATTCATCATTCTGAGTCATCTTATTTTGGCATCTGAAAGGATTAATTTTTTTTTTGCAGATAATAGAGTCAAATAAAGCCACAATCAAAATATCACCTATATTTACCTCCAAATTATGTTTCATAAATTCTTAAATATTATTCTGGAATTTTAAAAAACTTTACAAAGCCTGTTGTTTCCATAAGAACTTAACATTTCAATTGAATGATATAAAACCAAAATAGTAAAATCTGACAAGGCTTATAGTTTTATATTTCTTAATCTGAACTCAGAACAGACTTTGAAATAGTTTTACAGAAACCAAAACCTTGGGTACAGTGGAACAAAAACCACACAAACATACAAATGAATTCTTTTCTGTAATAAGACCAAATAAATACAGTTTGTGAATTTTTTTTCCTTCACCTTGTTTTGTTTCTACTTCTCATTTATTCATAACGATCTTCCTCTCTTCTGTTATTGGTCTTTCTTCTGTGCCTTACTCCAAAATTTTCCCTATTATTCTAATATCTCATTTGCTTATTTTTTTTTCACCCTCTGGGCATCCCACAGGTCCATGTCACTCTAGACTCTTCCTTGTTTATTTCTCCTCTAGTCGTTTCCTTAATATACCTACTATCTTTGGTTTGAAATATTTGCTTCTCGTCTCTTGTTTTTATTCACTTAGGATCTTTTCTTACTTGAATTAAATTTTGTTTCTCCTCTTATTACCCAGTTGCTTTCTCTGTCTCTTTTGCTGTGTATTTTTCTTACATGCATTTTCTCTTATCGATATATGTATTTTTTCCTGACTGGTACTTTCTCAGTTGTCCTCTATTTTACTGTTTTAATTCCTTCTCTGATTATACTGATATGTCCCATATTTTCCTTCCTGATTCTTCATTTTTTTTCATCATTTTTCTCCTATGTATCTTATCATCTAGTTAGTAAGCCATCATGGCAATGCAATAATAAAATAATTTCAAGTATCACTTCACTGAAAATACCATGATACTATTCATTTTTCATTGTATTGTTTTTTTCTGAAGAACTTCAATGGAGAAATTAGAGCTAAGTATCCTTTTTTTTGTTTTTTAAATACACATTTTATTCAATTGTTTTATGATTATTATATCTGCTGTTTATCCTATTTATCTTTCTATAGTCACCTTGAGAAATTTAACTCTTTGATTAAAAGACAAAGTTTAGAAACTGAATTCAGACTGTTCTTTGATGGAATTGATTTATAGTTTTTGCTTTTGTCTATGTGATTCAGGAAAATCTTAACCTAATCCACATGTTTTGTGCATGCATACCAAAAGCTTCTCCCCCTTTAAAGGTAGGTGCTCTGGATTTCTCAGGATGAATGACAGGGAATGATAATGCCGATCTCTGTTATCAAAGCTTGTAAAGTTTATTCCAGCACATAATGCTACTTAATGCCTGTTGTGAAAAATCAGTTAGGAAATTTTTACTAATGAAAAAGGTGGGACATTATTGTCTATCTTTGCTCCTGTAAAGTAGAGCACAACATAAATCCAGCCTTTCTTAACCCATTTAGTATTTTTTGCTGTGTGATATTCCAATATATGCAGCAAAATGTTTACCATGGCTTCACCCATATACTCAGGGTTAGCAATACTATATAACTGAAATGCCATGCAATCATTTGGGAAGCATGGACACTATTATCGTCTTGTGTCAGAAATACCTCTGTCTAGGATTTTGAATTCTTACTATTACTTGGGAAGGCAGACTTTCCATTTTCTTATGCATTACTGTATCATAAAGCATCATCTTTATATTGTACAATAATGAACACAACTTATTCTATCTTGCTTTTATGTTAAAGTAGGTTATCTAAGTAAATACAAAAGCATTAATATAAAAATGTATAAATAAATACTAGCATACACAAAGAGAAAGAATTTCTCCTTCTTGCCTCAAAAAAAGAAAGAAAGAAAGGAAGGAAGGAAGGAAGGAAGGAAGGAAGGAAGGAAGGAAGGAAGAAAGAAAAGAAAAAGCGGTGAATAAAAAATTCAGATTTCTTGCATTGTCTATGACTTTTTTGTTTTAAATATTCTATTGTGGACAATTGACAACTGTTATAAAATTTTTGTGAGAATTTAGAATGTATAGATACATTTTAAAAGTTATATCTATTTGTATCTGAATCTACATCTTGATCTATTTATCTACGTATTTATGTTTTTCATGGGACTGAAAACAGTCTGTTCTGACATTAGGAAATACATAGACACACATACACACAAACACACATTGGAAAGAGACTATGGATGAAGACATCAAAAAATGCTTCTTTAAAGTGTACCTCTTGGATGGTATTGAACTTTATATTTTAAAAATAAAAAAATACTTAAAATTCTATTAAAGAGAATAGGTGTGGCAAATTTATATTACTCAGAGACTGCATGTTATAGTAAAGCTTTATAACTGTTGAAAATTTTAAAGAATGAGAGCTTTCAGTTTTTTAAAATTTTATTTTATTTTAAAGATTTTAAAGGTATAATTTAGGATTAAGTATACAATTGGTCATTGTGCAGGTAAAGTTTGGGCCTACCTTTGGACCCCATTTTGCCTGGTTTGAGATCAGGTACCCTTATTAATGTTATGGTTTCCACCCTCCCTCCCCTGGCAGTTTCCAGCTACTGCCATTCCCTTTCTTACAGTTTCTTATAGTGTTAGTGTTCAGGGTCTGCTTATGAGTGAGAGCATATGATACTCAGTTCTTTGCTTCTGTGATAAATCACTGAGTATTTCAGCTTTAAAAGTAAAACCTTTAAGTATACAAAATGTTGATTTCTGACATTCACTTGCAAAAAACAATAATGAAATACTCCTCACAGATTATACACACAAAAAAGTTTATTTGATGAGAAAACATAGAGTAGATCACTTTAGATTTAGTCTTTCCTAATATATCTAAATTTTCTAGATATTATTCTTTTAACATTTGCTTTACATTTGTCTAGCTGAATAACATTTGACAGCTATTGAGTAGTATGATTAATTATTTAAGAGCAATTAATTCTTATTTTGAAAAAAAAAAAACCAATGAAAAATCACCAAAGCACAACACTGAAAACAGGAATGTTTTATTTGATACATCATGATAATTGACCCCTTGGTGTGTATACTGCAAAAACCCACAAAATTGCCACTAAATGTTATGTTTTCCAGTGCCAAAAGAAACTGCAAGTTAAGCTCAAAATGAACTGAAACAGAGATATACAACTTTATGGAGGTATGCAGGCAGTAGTTCATTACATGATCAAAGCTCACACTGTATACTAACACTAAAGACACAGTAAAATGAATGTTTTATTTTATTTTTTCAAATTTGACTTACATATTCTATTTTGGTTTATTGTCAACATAGTGAACATTATTGCCTTCAACCTAGTTGCATACTTCAATGTCATGGTTCAACTTCTGACATTATTATAAGAAAACGAGGTTTTCTTATACAAAAAAATACATATACAAATATTATTTAACTTTTATAATGAAATAAAGTACACTCTTACTTTTCATTTGATTATTGAAGCTAGGAAATCTTCCAGCTACAAAAAATATTATGAGATTAAAAAACTTGAGCTTCTTTTATTCCTGCAATATACTAAAAATTTTGATACATAAAATATAACATATCCTGTATGTGGAATAGTAATTAATAAGATAAATACTAAGTATGAGACTTAATGGTTGGTAACTCCTTTGTACCTCTGTTTCTTTTTTGCAAATGAATTCTAAGATAATATATCTCTTACCTTAGTTATTATTTATTTTTAAAATTACAGTCTTATAGTTAGATTTTAGACTTTAACATATCTTTGTATTACATATCAACTCATTTAGTATTTTTTGTATTCAATGGATAAGTTAGAAATATTCACAGAAACTATATATGCCAAACAATAGGCATATTAGGATAATGCAAGCATCTATTTAAACATATTCCTTAAAAAACGCTTAGAAATTTTCATTTTTATGTACTTATTCATAGCACAGTTATTTTAATTTATGCATGTGACACAAATGCAACATATATTTTATCGCTTACCTTAAATTTTATTTTAAATTTGTTTAAAGCTTTTTTTAGCTAAAATAGTAACTGCTTTGTAAGGCCTCGCTATTTACACCTCTACCCCTCCTCAACTTACCAGAATTACCAAAATGCTTTGGGAACAGAACAAAATATAATATAACTGAACATCTGAACATTTTAATGATTTGAAATATCGTTTGTATGTTGAAGAATATTGAAAAATGGGTGGGTCCAAGATAGTTAAAATAGGAGTGATTTGTGGTTTTCACATGGTGTTTGGTATAAAGTATGCTATATTCAGGAACTCATTCTGCAGTGGTGAGCCACTTAAGCCCTACATCACACCATAACTTTAACAAAGCATTGTTCCTGTTGTAGTCTTGTGAGTGGCAATGACTGACTCACTTTCTTGGCTTTGATGTCTCCAGCAGCAATTTATCCTGGTGTGTTAAATGTGAAGGTAAAACCATTAAAAGAGGTGCACACTAGAGGTTTGGTTTCATAAAAACTCACTATTTTTCTTTTTCCTTTTCCTTCCTTTCTTTATCCTTTATTTTTTTTTAAAGGGGAAAGACTAGTTTTCAGTACCTAGGCATGAAAGAAGCACAAAATGAGAATTTAAAATGATAAAGCCTGAATGGAATTTGTATCATTTCCTTTTCTTGCTTTAGCCTTTGTCACTGTAATACAAATGTCATGGAAGTAAGAATAAAACATCTCAGGCATTAGGATTGAATGATAGCTCATTCATATGACAATGACTGAACTGAGGACAGAACATTTCTTAGAATGTAGCCATTCTTGTGGGAAAGATTATAATGACAAGGAGAAATGGTGCAAAATTAACCAATTCTTGGATCTTTATAAAGAAATCTTATGAGTCTCTTCTAAGGTAGTGCTATGTATTATATTAACTAAGGAGTAAAATGAAGGAGGGGAAAGAAGAAAAAAGAAAACCCTTCCTTGTCCAAATCAAACTTGTTCCATTTGATTCTTGAGAGAAAAGCCTACTTGGGAAAGTCTCTGTTTTTACCAGTAGATGTCACCCTAATCAACAGAAATACCCCAGGGGCTTGGAGAGCTGATATGAGGATGATATAACCACAAAGGACACAATGAAAATATAATAGAAAGCTCATCAGTGATACCTTTTGTATAAAACTAAACACAACAAAAGCGCTAGATAATTTGGCTTTTAATTTTCTCTAAACAAAATCTGATCTGCTATTACCAGTATGATGGGTGTGTCTAATAAGGTCCTTGGAAGCATGACTTTAAAAGCATAATGCTATTATGACCTGTAGCTACTATGCTTTACTTCCCCCGTTGGATTTATTGGGCCTGTTGGAAAGTAGCTGGGATTGCTTTTTAACCCTTGCCTGGACTTTGACTTATTCTATGACCTGGGTTTATGCTGAATATGAAACAGACTTGCAGGGGTGGGGGTGAGAGGGAAGGTGCGTGCTGTTCTTATTGCTACTATTCTAAGGAGCTGTGTGTGGCAGGGTGTAGGGGAGTTTCCAAGTTGCCGTCATTTTTTCTCTCACAGGGTGAAAAAAACTGCTGTTTTTAAATTAATAATAATAACCATTATTTGCAGCACTTTGCTTGTCTCAAATGCAGTATATCTGAATATCAATACCAGCATTTGTATGTTTGTATGCATGCATATATTCTGATTTTTTGCTTCACTTGGTGGTTTTTGCAAGCCATATACGATAAATCAGCCTCTTGTGAGCAACTTCAGCTTGAAAGGTAAATGCCTCAAAAAGTACATTTCTTCTCTCCCATGAACTCCATACAGTCTCTCACTTGTGTACTCATAGTTCTGCATCAGTTTGCCCAGCATTAAGCTGCATAGTTTCAGGGAAGATCCCAAATCAGAAAACTTTACAAGGTCATAATGTCTTCCTCCAGTCAGAGTCATATACATTCCTTCCATGTATTTGGCAGATCCCCTTAATTGTCTTCTTTTTAGCAGGCAAAGCAAGAATAACTTCAACCCATATGTATTATAAAATCCCCATTTCCACATCTTTTCTATAAATGCTAGAAATGATGAGTTTGTCTATCCTGATGACAATGCCCTAATTAATCAGAGTCAAGTGTATGCTGTCCAAGCGCTGTTCACTAGAGCGCTCTCAAGTCCTGTGCAGGATGGCAACACTGGGTTCCTCCCAGACTTAAAGGGGACTTTTAGCCTTGACTGAAATTCAGATAACCTGAGGTGATATGTTTAGCTTGTCCTGAGGCTTGTCCTAAGAGTGTTCTGACTTTTTCTGTGTCCCTTGAAGTGCTGGTAAAGGTGACAGGCTCACAGATCTCTTTTGTTCCAGTCTAAAAAAAAATCAGGCAGTTTTCCATTAGTCCTCACTGGCTCTTTTGAACACCAGCCTTTTATTTCACACTTAAAAGACATTCTGTCAAGTATTTTGGTCACCAAATATATCCTACCTACAAATGTCAGATGGTGATGATTAGATCCTATATACTAGACACCTACTTAAAAAATCCAGTGTTCTGTCGCTCTAATTCTGTGCCTTTAAAATAATGACCATTATCTGCAATACTTGTGATATTTTGTAGCCTGCTTAGACTGAGCTATGAGAAAAGGCAAGATAGTAGAAATATGCAATGCCAGAAATCCTCTATAGAAAGAATAAGAGCCAATGAAAGGAAAAAAAATTGTATTTTCTCTTTTAAAGTATAGTTAAAAATTATAAAATAGTAGATAACATATATATTTGAGATGCAAAAGGATAGAGCAAATCGATAACAATTTTTTACCTGAAGATAAAATCTGACCATAAATTAAAAGGAAAACTACATATTATAAAGCTAAATGTGATGTTGCCCCTTTAAATGTTCTATCTTTTGCAGCTTTGCTTGTCTCCCTGGCTCTTAAGATTGCCTGATCCTCTTTTCTGGAATTCTTTCAATTAGTTTTGGATCTGTCACCCTAAAGTCTCTGAAATTGCTTATTCTAAGAGATTTCAATATTTACTCTGATGACATTTTTTGATTTTCAACACACAGGAATTCTTAGCAGTTTTGAATTTACTTTGTATCCTTTAGTCCATATAAATCTGGCAATCAAGATTTCTCTCAGTTTAATTTGGTTTCTGTTGAGGATTTAAATGATATTATCCTGAAGCTTTAGCCAACCACTTCCAGTCCCTAATCCTTGGCCTTCCTCATTGGTGAAAGGCTGTTCTCAGTTCTCTTGGTTCAGTTTAACCCTCCTAGTTAATCTCTGACTTCTGGTAAATTGCCATCATTTTTAAAATCTGCAATTGTAACTCTTTCCTTTAAAAAACCCTGCTCACAAAGGACAATGTGACTAACTTATATAACCTTATTTTTTAATTTAACTAAGGGTAGGGGAGAAAGTCACTGCTGATCAGCTATAGGAATATCTTAACTGTCATCAGATCTAGAATGAATTTCAGTCAGGATTTTTGTCCTTTCATAGCACATAAATTGCACTTCTTAAAGTTAGAAATGGTCTGGCTGTCTCGCTGACACTCTCAGGCTCTTTATAGCTTCTGCTCCTAGGCCTTTAGGCTGGGCAGCTGCTGCCTTCCAACAGGAAATTTATTAAAATGCATTTCAATCCTACAAAGGTCTATCTGGCATTGGTTGTTGGTTTTGTTTCTTTTTTAATTCCAGTTTCCTTTAGCCAAGACTAGTCAACAGATTATGTCCATTGCATAATAGAATCCCTTAAGGGTTAGATCTGAATGCTATAAAGATTTATACATTAACACGTACACAGCTTTGGAAGACACATTCTGCTCAGCTGTATACACACAGATGACATACAGATCATTTGCTTCACTCCAAGCAATATTATACAAGTTCATTTTAGTGGATCTGTTTATATGGCTGGCTGACTTACTGTGGGGAACATTTTCTAAAATTGAAACCAGATAAGACAGAATTCCTTTTGACTGGATCTTATCCCTAGGTCGATCAACACTCTTCCATCACGGTGAAAGTTGGCAACGCACTCATAGCACTGGTCCCGAAAGGGAAAACCTTGGTTTTATGCTTGACTCCACCCTGTCATTTATGAATCATGTAAATATAAATATTAAACTGTCACATTTTCCTTTAAGAAATAGAGCAGGGATAAAAGTAAACTTTATCTACTTGATGTGGAAGTGTTGTTTTTTTGATTACCTTTTTTCATTTATAGCACTAAAATTCCTTTTTAATTGAGTGAATAGAGCAAGCACATTCTAAATATATACACTTTAATACTAATTTGAGATAAGGTAAGTGGTATTTTACTTCTTGAAAAAATGCACATGAAACTTGATTTACTTGAGAGCATGAATGTCCTTGAGAGAGGAGTGAATTTAGGGACATCTGGGTGGCAAAGTTCTTACTGTGTCATGTTCTAGTTTCCTAGATAGCAAGAAAGTATAATGTATGATGACATTGGAGAATCTTTACAGTAGAAATCTCAATTTTGGTTGAATAAGAATTTTGAAAATGTCAACAAAAATGTCCAACTGTCATAAGATCAGAAGATGATTTATTTCTTATGTTACAATCACACTTCCTTATAGATTCATGAAACCCAAATAATATATAAATGTCAATGAGCAATAAGTAAGGATGCATATGACTAATGACTGGGCCTATTTTTTAACAGAAGCTCACCTTTGCTGTTAAAAAAAAATCTCTTGAAGAAGTTTTCTGCTAGAGGTGTATTTAGTCATGTTATTTAATCAATCTATAAAATGATATAGATTCTGCACTGTATCTCTATCTTCATTCTCAGGTCTATATGCACAGGTAGCAAAACAAAGTGAAATGGCACTTCACTGCCATCTGAACTATTGGACTTCAGATCCTAAAGCATTGTTTGGATGGATTCAATTAGACCTTAAGGAGATTCTTTCCCAAATTGGTTAAATGTCTAGAACAAAGACAAAAGGAAAGATACCTCTTATAGCATATAATTTCTTTCATATTCATTTAGCAGATAATTGATCTTTGTGATTTACATGTTAAATCAGTGCATTTATTGTCTAGATTTTATTGTATGCAAGGTGACATGATATACTTACAAGCATGATTGATCATGGGAAAACATCCCAAAGTCCATTAATACGGGATGGCTAATTAAGTTATGATATACCCAATCAATGGAATACTATGCAGCTGTTAACAAACAAATAAGGAAAGTTCTTATGAACAGAAATAGAAAATTCTCCATGAACTATTAAGTAAAAAAAAAAAGCAAGGCATAAAATAATATGGTTATGTGTTATTTTTGGTGCCAAAACATGGGGGAGGGGGAATATTTGTATGTATTTGTATAGAAAATAGTAGAAGTATGAACCAAATACCTAATAAAAAATAGCTGTTTTGGGGGGATGGGAGCAGAGAAGGAGCATGAATTTACAATGCAAACCTTTTAATATTCCATGTCTTTTAAATACAATACTTTCCAAAAACTTAAGTAAAATGAATTTCATTTGTATTTAATATTTACTGTATTCATTCATATTTGCTTGTTAATTTTTAAAAATAAATTTAGTAATGTTTAGTTGGCTCTCACATAAAAAAGGGAAGCAATTTGTAAGGCAGTATAGTTCCTGTGAAATGCAGCATCTGTAATTAATCACATGGTCTATACTCTTCAGGTGTATGACCTTAAAAAAATAATGCCTTTTCCTAGACCTCAGTTTGCTAAAATGGAACTAGGAGTGCTTCACAGGATTATTTTAAAGATAAAATTACATCATCTAGGTTAAAATGAAGGCATTTTACTTTTGCTATAACTATGGTTATGAGAATAATCAATTTAAGAGACATTTATCTAGTTTTTTTTATTAAAAAGACAGTCTGGAAATGTTTCTATTATTTTTCATATCCATTTCATTGGAAGTCATGACATTGTCTTGCCACTAATCCAAAGACACACATGCTTTTCTACTCAATCATTCTTGCCCAAATGACACACGAAAACACTTGACAAATGATAGTCCTAGGTAAATTAGAAAGGCAGATATGGTTGCAGCTCTTGAATTTTGTACCGCTGTTTGCTTCATCTTTAAGATAATGCAGTATATTATAGGAATGGGCTAGACCCACACTCTAAAACTTTTGGCGACTCTGGGGCTCGCAACCTGGCATAGGGTTCTGCGTGATTTGAGACTGGACTAGGCCAGATACATTTAGTTAGAACTATATTGAGTAATGTATTGTTTAAGATGGCTTCCCACCGTATAACAGAAAAGGAGCTTTCTTCATGTTTCCTAAAATCAGATTCACTTTGGATAAATATTCATTTCTTAAAGTTAGAGCAGAGAAGGAGAATAAACAGAAACAGCAGCTATTTTTCTATTATTATTACTGGTGAATGTAGGAAGGTAAGAAGAATAGAAGTTGCAGGTTAACAGTGGGTTTTTGTAGCTGTTGTCGTTGTTGTTGTCTTAGTCCTGAGTGAAACTTTGCTGCATGGGTAGCTGCGGAAATAAGAATCTGGGCTGTTGGAAAAGAATTTTCTCCCACTTAATTTTCCTCATTTTGTTCTTTCTTTTTTTCTCTCTCATTTCTTCCCCCTCTCTCCACCAGGAATTTACCATCAGTCCTCAGTGTTACCTCACAGAGCTCTGTCCAAATACCTTATCTGAGGGCTGATTCAGCCCTCCACCAATTGCTGGGTACATTGGTTACTGATGTTTCACATTTACATCCTTTATTGGGCATTGCTCTTGCAGCAGATGATTGTATTGTCCAAGGTGATGCTTCCCGATTGGCTGATGGTAGAATAGAAACCCATCGCCTCTATTTAAAATAACTCTAAGAGCCATCCCATTTCTCCATATGATTGGCTGTCTTCCATTTTACCACATGAAGTTTTGACTTCTTGCTTTCTTTGTTCCTATTTTCCTCATTTCCTTAGCAATGTAGCTGCCTTTAGCCTCCACAAAAAAACCTTCTGAATAAAACTATCTCAGAGTCTGTTTCCTGAGAACCCAATCTGAGATAGACCCGGGGTAGCTTTAGTGACTTGTACTTTGCGCTTGACTTTTGCTGCTTCTCAAGTTATGGACAAGTATTTCCCTCTAAGCTCAAGGGTACTGATGTTCAGGATCAATTGGTTTGTCTCCTACTCTTAGTCATTCAGTCATTTTAAGGTGTCTCTTCCTGACTTGGACTACAATTCTTAAAGCCGGAAGATTTTACTAGAAACTCTCAGAATAATTCTTACAAACACAATCATTTTCCAGAGAACACTTAAGAATTTTTAGGTTGATTCTAGTTCTTAAAAAAATCATCTTCAAGTGTTACCTTAAATTTCACTTTAATCTTGTTTCAGACCAATATCAACCCCAAAACTGGTGTTGGATGTTTAAAATATATTTCCTTTGGGTTTTTAGTCTATGTCTAATTAGGTCACTTATGGAAAAATCTATCTTCAGTATTTGATTTACATCATTGGAGAGGTAGAAGTTGTATTCTTGTGGCTACTGCTAAGAAACTGAAAATGATACTAAGTGATATTTATTTCTTTTTGTTAATCTTCACTGACTCATAACCATTATTAAATGCTAACTCAAACCCTTTTCCTTTTTTTTTAATATTCTTTTCCATGTATTTCTTTTTAAAAAAATTTTAATTTTAAAGATGCGGGGTACAACTCAGGGTTAGGTATACAAATGTTCATTATGCAGGTACCCTTGCTAATGAGGTGTGCTCCCCTACCCTGGCAGTTTCCCACTACTGCCAATGCCACCTCACCCCTCCCCTCCCCTGACAGTTTCCACTACTACCAATCCCTTTCTTATAGTATTATGGTACTACCAGAGTTTCAAAATTGAAGGCAATCAGAAAGAAAATAGTCTAGTCAAACCCTTTTCTAACTAGACTATTTTCTTTCTGATTGCCTTCAATTTTGAAACTCTGGTAGTTGAGTCATTATCATTTAGCAACTGCTAATATATAAACTTATTTCCCTTAGTGTTCCGACATCTCCTAAAATAGTTTGAAAAATTTGTTACTAACATTTTTGTTACCCTTACATTCACTAGAGCGTGTAGCATAGTAGTCAGTAAACTTACAACAATCAATTGCAACAGTGATAGGTAGTTAATGTGTGCAAAAGAAGGCTGAAATCTAAATGATACAAATTATATTTTTACTCTATAGAAAGGAACTGGTAGGGTTGTGGTTAATGGGTGGCACTTTGACAACAAACTTTAGTTCAAATTCCAGAACCACAGGATTCCAGCTGGTGTTTTTGACAAATCACTTAATACCCCTGAACTTTAATTTTTCCCTCTTTGAATTTAGGATTGTAAAAGTGATTATAGCCTAGAGTTACTGGAAGGATTGATGGGTCATTTAATGAATAAAAAGCACTTAGTGCAGTAATTAATGTTATTATATTAAATGCTATTGAAACAAAATTCTGGATTAACTGTTATACAGAGAATAAAGAATATAATAATTGTATAATTTTTTGGAAGGAAAATTCTGCATATCTTGAGTATTTGATCAATGGAATAGAAGAAGCAAAATAAGATTTTGTAGCCATTTGCTCATGCTAGGTCTTCACCATCTGCTCTTCCCCTACTTACTTCACCATGCCATTATTTATGATGCACTATGAAATTCCCTAACAGCAGTCTGGTTTCTTTTTTTTTGTCTTCTGTGTCCTTTACACAAACTCTTAACCAAGATTTCTCATCCTTCAATTCCCACAACCTTTAACTTCTCCTTCTCCAGTGAGTCTGGAGAAAGAACTGAAGGAGAACCACTGTATTATTTACCTACAATGTGATACAAATTACTATAAGTTTAATAGCTTAAAACAGCAAACATTTATGTTTAATAGTTTTTGTGGATCATGGATCTGAACATGACTTTACTGGGTATCTCTGGCTCGCAGTCTCATATGAAAATTAAGCCAGGTGGTTAGTGTCATCTGAAGCAAAGATCTCAGCTGAAGGCTCGAGGGAAATTTACTTTCAAACTGATTCATGCCATCATTGTAATTATTCATGACTCTTGGTTTATTGCACTGAGGGTCTCAGGTTCTTGCTGAATGTTTGTTGGAAGCCATAAAGGTTTCTCTATAAAGCAGCTCACAATTTGGTAAAAATGACATTCCACCAACTCTGCCACATTCCGTTTACTTGAAATTCCCTTCAAGATGAGGGGACTATAGAAGGTCATTAATGTCAGAAGGCAGGGATCATTGAGGCCATCTACAAGACTGCCTACCACACCAGCCATGACTGAGAAGCACTCTACTTACTATGCCGCACCTGGAGTAGTCTGTTAAATGAAATGCTACTTCTTTTTAAACGGTTAATTTCTTTGACACATTTTCTATTATGTCTATCACAATTATTTGCCCTTATTTATACAGATAAGGCTTCCTCATCTGTATAAATTTGGTCAAAATGTTAGCATTTTAAAGGTTGTCTGGAGCAAAACGACTCATTATATGTACTAGAAAATGAAAGAGTTTGTTTACTTTTGTCCTGGATGCATCATGTATGTGCTGTTGACACTGGCTTAGAGTTACTAAGTAGCTGCCTCTTTCTCATTTATAAAAATAAGGCAACAATTTTGGCTTACCAATAATGGGGCTATAAAAAACAGTTTTGTAAAAGCACTTCACAGTAGTGCTTTGAAATCACCAATGTGGTCTTAATACCAACAATTGTTAAACAAAAATAAAGACAACTAAAACCACTTTTGTACTTGAGGTTCACAGATATATTTTAAGTTGTATAATAACAATTTACTGAAAAAAATTGCTGATACCATTTTCTTGATTTTCATGTACTTTTTACAGTGAATTTGGAGTTTTCTAGTAGTACGTGTTTTATTAGGAAGAATACTAATAGAACAAATGATCAAATCACTAAAATTGACCAGAACAGAGAATCAGCTTTTTAATAGTAGCCAGCTAGTTACTTCATACCCTGCCAGTGTGTTGTCTTGTCTGAAATACGAGCCTTGTAGACAGTTGATGACAGCTATCTCAACTTGGAAATGCAATACAAACATCTCTTGACATGAAAATAGATGCTTCTAGTCATATTTTGGCATTACAAAGTTAAAATTAAATCCCACTTCAAACAAGTTTCTTTAATTAGGAAGCATCCCTAACAAAAGACCTCACATCCCACTGAACATTGAACTATTATGCTAATTGGAATGGTCACTATATAAGTCTTGGGTGGATCTGAAGAAAGTAGTTGTTATTGTAGCCTGAGTTTCCAACCACACTCATTTTGCTGAATTGCATTTTCTTTGGGAGAACAGTCTGATAGGCTACAAGTGTTACTAATTTTATTAAATTCTCCCTTTTTCATTATTCTTTCACATTTAATGTTAAAAAAACTTAACCACTGTCTATTTCTAAATGATATAGTTCCATAAACAAATTCAAATACTTGAATAACCACCTCATAGTAATTAGTTTTTCCTGAGTGACCATCCTATTCCTTTTAATTTCCCCAAGCTGAAATTCAAAGTTATGCAAATGGTAAAATTATGTTTTGAGAAATATGTAAATTTTTATTTGGTTTGGATAACCCAATTTGAAAATTGACAAGGGCAATATATATGCCATAGGACAGTATGCTCAATCTAAGCAGTCCTATAACAGGGTAATCAACATGTATCTCTCTTTCCACTCCCCCGTTTCTTCTCTTTCTGCTTTTCAAGTGTCTGTGATACAGAAAGACCTGTCTATAATCCCCTGAGGAAGCATTTCAAAAAAGACAAAACCATGGCAGATGATCAGATACATAAATTATTTTTAAAAGCTTAATGAGGCACATTTTTATCTACTGATGGAGATGTTTCAAATATATTTATCTCTGTGTGTATATGTGTGTGCATGCATGAAACATTTACTAGCATCATATATAATCCAGAGGGAAATTTTAACTGGGTTCATCGTATATTAACAATAAAAAATTTCCAGACTTTTCTTTTTCTTCCATAATTATGTTTCTTTTGTACTGTTATTGTTTTCTACATTCGTTTCTCTTCTTTTACTTGATTTAACTCCTTGATCCACATTTCAACCCATTTTCTTGTTCATTGTTCTTTCTGCATTTCTCCAACAGGATACATCAGAGATAAATCATGATATCCATACCTACATTCAAAAAGAAATGTACAGCATATCAAGTTTACATATGCTTTAATTCTACATTTTTATAACCTTGTATTTTACTATTCCCCCATATCTTTTGTTTACATGTAACATCCTTTCATGTCTTGCCACAATCCATTTTGTCATTTTTTTCTCATTTGCAATGAGTCCAGATCTTACCACAAGTAACTAGAAGTCCCAAAGCAATTTCTTCTTTCAATGATTTGGTTTTTTATTTTGATTTGAATTTTTCCTTGCGCTACTTTCTTTATTTCTGTCTTTATAATAAAGTAAAAAAAAAATTAAGAAGAGGATCTTGCATGATAGATCTTCTTTGATTCTTTTTTCTGATTGTATTCTGCACAGCATCAAAATACAATGTGTTGTATATGCAAGATTTTTAATCAAATGTTTATACAACCCATTGCATGAAGAAACAATAGATAATGATTTATAGATCATGTACATATGTATGAGCGTGTGTGTATATATATATATTATACATACACACACATATATGTGTATGTGTATAGATAACAAATTCCTCTCTCTAGAAATGACACTGTGAAGAGCTTGGTTTGCATTATTTAAGGTATTTTAATGAACATATAATCCTTCAATTGTGCATGTATTTTTTAAATGTGTGCCCGCAATATTGTAAAAACTGGTTTATACCCTAACATTTTTGCATATTATATTAATTTAATAAATTCCTTTGATGCCTATACTTGTGAGAAAATATTTAGAATCTCAATTCTTTAAAATCATGAACTATATTGAAGCTCCATTATTTATCTAATGAATCCTCTACTGATAGATTTAGATTTCAACCAATATGTTTCTATTACAAACAATATTGCTGTAGTAATACATCTTTAAAAATCTCCTTCCATCATGGTAGTATTCCTGTATGATGAATTCCTAAACTAAAATTGTTATGCCAAATAGTAATACTAATTTCCTTTCTAAAACATTGTACTCATTTATATCTCTAAAAACACATGTATAAGATCACTATCATTATAATTTCACCAACCAAAAGTAAAAAGCAATATTAAGGTTTTTGATTTTTTTTGAACCCCAGCAAAACTGAATCTATTTTCCCACATTTATTATTTTTATATATTTTCTCTGTAATATCTATCTTTTGGTCTAACTTTTTTTGTTGTTTCTATTGCTTTTATTACTTAAGTATTTAAAGTTTATTTTTGTTATACATTGCAGAAATGTTTGTTCAGTTTCTTTTTTAAAAATTTGTTTATAATTCTTTTTCTAAAGTATCACTATTTAAAAATAAAGAGATTGCCAAACTCTTCCAAACTGATATTTCTGAGTCTGATAATTGACTTACTCCTGAAATTTGTCTCTAATACTTTTACGTTTGACTTACAACATAGGGGTTTATGAGAAAAAAAGAGACAGAGACACAGAGATAGAGACAGAGCCATCAAAACAAAGAAATAAAACATGGTAGGTTCTAAAGTACTCACACAACATTGGTCAAAATTTGTTTTACTTTGATGCATCTATTTGACAATGTTGTGTTGCACATTATGGAGATTGAATATTGGCAGGAAGTCTCTACAATGGACAGCTCAGGTGAATAATATCAGTATCCAATATGCCAATGACAATTTATTAAAAATAAAGTTAGTAACAGTTAAGCATTATGCAAAAGAAAACAACAATTGTCAGAATACTCCTGGATCCAACAATGAATAATTTTTAATGATGTTTTAAATTTGGGGAACTTTTCATTTAATTCAAAACACTCTATCAAAGTGTTTTGTAAGTCAATTTACTTTAATCTTTTTGTAAGTCCAAGTACTTCTGCAGGTAAAAATGTGCTCTATCTGGAAAAGATGTTTTGTGATTTGATTGCTTTGTTTTTCAATTTATCAAATCTACTCTGAGAATTATAGAGGAGCCTCACTCCTGGTATAAACTTGCCAGTCTTCCTAGTTGGTGCAATTTGGAATATCATTACTTCCACGGCTGGTGCTGCTGCTTTTCTCTTCCCCTTCTTTTTATTAATCCTCCTTCCCACTTCCCTGCCCTACTCTCCTCCTCACCCTCTTCTTACACTATTTCAGCACTGATAGCTGTGCCGGGGCTATATACTTATTAAATAGATGTTGCTGCAATAAAAAGTTAACAAGCTTATTGTTCCTTGGCATGCCATTAATTCATGTAGGAAACTTTTAGAGGAATCATGATGAAGTTGGTCATATGTTCTTAGGTGTAATAGAATGTCAACTCTTTTCTGGTCATTTTAGTGCTTATTTCAATACTACAAATACCTTACAAGAGGGACATGGAATTTTGGCTCATTCAACAAAATCCTTCTTTTGTTTTTCAGCTGTTTTTAAAATTCACGAAATAAGAAAAGCAAGGCTTCATTGCATAGAAATTGCCTTCTCTGGATTTTAAAGTATTAAGATGTGGGTACCCTCATGACAATAAATAATCTTTTCTGGAAGTTAGTTCTGCACCTGTCAGGGAGTCATTGCTAGAAAAAGGCATTCTATCAGATGAGACATGCACATACAAGAAGCTAGGCTGGAATTCTTTTGGATTCTGTTTGGAGTTGAGAATACCTTTGCTGTCTTTACTTACTCATCTCTATTCATCACATAATACATATATATACAAGATTTACTCCTACTTATTTACAAGTTTACCAGCACGAAATGCTAGGGAAGTTTATACAAATTACTGCTGGGCAAAAACAATAAAACAATACTTGGAATTCTCATTGCTAAAGTCCTGGCTTATCTTGGCCAGTCAAGGTAAAGATTATTCTTAAAAAGGGACATCTCAAGACTTTCTGAAAACTCCACACTAGATATATTCATTAGAGGAAGTCAGAAATATTGATGCTTAGATTTCTTCATTAGACCAGTTAATACAAACCAAAATATAACACTATATTAATAATAAATATTCATCACTTAGAATGTGCCATGGCCTATAATGCCATGAAGATATAAAAAATTGTCTCTAATACTTACATGCTGCCTGTGGTATAGTATCACCTTCTAAAAAACATTTCACCACAAGCTGTACCAACCACAGCAGAGAATACATTTGAAAGAATGCATTTGAGGAAAAACAAACAATGCATGATAATATGAATCACCTTGACTTCTTCATGATTAATGTGGTATAAGAAAGATGTGTTTATTTGTGTATGTGTGTGTGCTGGGTATCTCTTAGATTAAAATATAGTGCTAGCTCATTTGACTTCTGTTTTCAATACAAGAGTTAAACGCTGAATTGCAAGGGAGTGGTTGATCCATTTCACTGTCAATGGGCTTGTCAGTGGTGGTGTTTTCCCCATATCTTTCTCTGAATCCCTTACTTGGTTATTAATAAATTTCAAGTAACTTCAGGTAAGTCTCTTAGTCTGTCTCTTGCTCCTTTATCCTCTATGAAAAGGAGATAGTTTGATATGCCTAGTATCCTCAGGAAAGCTGTGGTGGGACTTCTAAAGAGACTGGATGAATAGAAGAGGAATTTGGAACTCTGTGAAGAAAATATGAACCCCAAAGAAAACCAGACCATGTGTTTCATATTAAAATAAAATCCTGGATACAGTAAGAATTGAAAAACTGAGAGCAGTATTCAGAATTTAACAATATGTCATTTTTAAAAAACTACATAAATATGGGAAATTTACTAAATTGTACTAATTTGAACATTCTTGTGGATTTCTGGTTTGCAATGTTTTCTTGTCTCTAAAAGAAAATAGAATTGATTTAAATCCGAATATCAGTATTGCATAGCTTCCTTTTTCACTATTTTTCAAATGCTTTAGATGGATATCTGAAATTTTCACATGATGCCCCATGAATTTGGATTTAGCCTCCCGAGTCCCCATGTTATTGTGAAAGAGAGATGATGTCATTGCCTAAAGTCCCCTGGGCTCATTGGCACTTCAGATTCTGAAGCATACATGAAAAAGAGATACACACAGTAATTGATCAAGAAAAAAAACCTGATAAAAAAACTCATATCACACTGTCAATTTTTTTTTAATGGAGTAAAGAAGGAAAAAGGGAAATACATATATTTCCAAATATATCTTAAATGTCTAATTTTGGTCAATTTCTTGGCAATATCTTTTATATTTATGTTGTAGTATGCCTTCTATTAAAATGTATTTCTCAATGATTATATTTTAAAATTAAATAAATATGCTTCCAATGCTCCACGCTAGGGAGAGTGCTTTATTGTGCCAGTAAAACGATGACTTTGATGGCTAGAATTTATGTATTTGAGTTCTAAGCATCTCTTAGAATATCCTGGTGCAGTCACATTTCACTACCACCGAATGGTTTCTTCTAGTTCTGTCATATGTGGCAAATTTCTTTTGAAGCCTTTGCGGACTGTCTGTGGCTTCTTCATCTGGGGCTAAAATGTTTGTTGTCTTTGCAATTTTCACTGATTGCTTAAGAAAAGAATGGTTTGTTTTGCAAGAACTGCTTTTAGTTTAGTGAGCTCTGTGCATAGTTAGCTACAATGCTTTTATTTTGTGGTAATGGTTCAGGCTGTGTTTTTTGGAGACTTTTATTGCTTTCTTACAAATTACATATATTGCAAAAGACTATTTTTTAAATCCATACATGGAAAAGAGATACACATAGTAATTGATCAAGTAAAAGACCTGACAAAAAAAGTTCATATCACACTGTCAATTTTTTTAATGGAGTAAAGAAGGAAAAGGGAAATACTTTCTAGAGTGCCTGTTCCAAGTATTAGAATATTTCCATATATTAAATTAGTTTTGTCACAGTGTTGCTTTTATATTCTGAATACCTTCAGTGAGATAATCAGTTTATATCTATTTTGTGATACATAGGAATAATACTAACATTATATCATTGTATGTCATATATAATATGACATACAATGTGTGACAGATGGCATTTATAAACATTGTATCATATAGGTCTTTTTTTTTTTTTTTTTGAATTGGAGTCTCACTCGGTCACCCAGACTGGAGTGCAGTGGTCGCTCCTGGCCACCGCAGCCTCGACCTGCTGGGCTCTGGCGATTCTTCCACCTCAGTTTTCCAAGCAGCTGGAACTACAGGCGCGTGCTACCACGCCCGGCTAATTTTTTGATTTATTGTAGAGATGAGGTCTTGCCAAGTTGCCCGGGCGGGTCTCGAACCCTCGGGCTCAGGCAATCCACTTACCTCAGCCTCCCAAGGCGCGGGATTACAGGCTGAGCAACCGAGGCCGGCTTCACATAGTCTTAAAATAGGTTGTTGAAAAACTGTTTTCTTCTATCTTATTGAGAAGAAAACTGAGACTTTCGAAGTTATGTAGTTGCCAAGGTTCAGATGCCTAGTAGCAGACCAGAATTTAAACAGCTCTGATTGATTTCAAATCATCTGCTCATTTTACCAAGCTCTATTGTCTTCCTAACAACAATGACTCCAATCTGCTTATGTTGCTGATTTGAGAACTTCTTGTTGTTCATTTTTACAAATAACTTTATGAATTGGTTTTAATTTATATAATTCCCAAAACAAAATAATTAATATAGACCACAAAAAATAAATTATTTATTTCATCACCATCCAAAATGCCAAATTCAGACACAGCAATGATCAGATTGATGTCTGATGAGTTGTATAGTTGAGTCTTTCAGAGAAAAAAAAAACAAATTAAAAAAGAAGAAAAAAATGAATGAAAAAAACCAGCACCACAAGACTCATACAACAATTGTCTAATAACTTAAATATATCAACTGTGGCATCTTTGGTGAAAGAAGACATTATTCCTAGATAAATATTGATAGGGGCTAATGACCCAGAATAATATTTGTTCATTCTCCCTGGCAGAGTAATGACCATGATCCTCTATGCTTTCTAGTAACTTTTTATATTTTTATATGTTTGCCCAATTGACTTCCAATTTTTTTTTTATCTCTTTTCCCAACTATACTGTATCTTGATAGCAAAGACTGTGACTTTTCAGATTCATAGTTCTTTTCTGCTATGTTAGGCAAAGAGCAATATTCCTAGCATATAGAAATTATAACAGAATTTGTACAGAAATTGTTGCCTGAATGAATGTTTTTAAATTCAACAATGTAATGATAAGATCTGAAGCTGCATTCATTGTCTGCCTGCATTTAGTATTTCTATCTGTTGTTAAGAATATCAATAACTATTTTAACAGAGATATTAGAACTTCAAAATTTCTAGTTACTTAAAAAAGGCTTTCTTGAAAATATTCAAGATGATGGCAATGATGACAATGGCAGTGATGATGATGCTGTTAAAATTGATGATATTATCAACAATTTCATCATTATCACCACTATCGTGTAGTAAGATAACTAACAGGGATTCAAAATGAGGAATAAAAGCACAATGGGAAAATATGGTAGATCATAATTACAAGGACAAATAAATGAGAATTATATATATGTATATTGAGGTGAAAGAATATGGGATTAACTTTCTGAAAATCAGTGCGTCTATTTCTGCTACATAATAACTGAGTGATCTCGGCACTGTCACTTATCTCTTTTAGTTTCATTATCTTTCAAATGGGAAAACCAGTAATTCTGACCAATAGCTATTCCAAGGATCAATTAGAATACTCTTTTTGAAAAATTTTTGTAAATCACAGATATTACAAATATCAATTCTAGCTAATATTATTCCTGTAATTCCTGCTCCAAAGGCATCAGTAAATATAATTACTGTTCCTCTGGAAGACCCCCTGTTCTTTATTAGTTAGTTAACAAAGAACTTAATTAATTTTTAATTTAATTAAAAATATTGAGATTTCATTCCTAGCATGATGGGGACCACTTAGCTCACAGATTGTCCAAGAAATTATATTTATTTTTGTCATTTCTCACTCTGATTTCTTGCTTTTGATAAATTCATTATCTCTGTTTGTCTCTTGCTTTCTGTATCTCTAGGGACCTTTTGTAAACATGTTTACCCCATGATACCTGCCCCTATTCCTTCAGATCATAAAACAAGGGTAGCATTAGGGTCTTCTGTAAAACAGACATGATGATGACGATTTGGAGTGAAATTTTAGGACACATACTGAGTAAAAACTTAAAATGGAATATGAATCATTAGTCTAAGAAGAAAAAAAAGCAAGTATGAAGTTATTAAACCTTCTATACTCAGACTGATTTCTTTTTTGCTTTTGCTTTTGCTATTTCTGTCTTCTTTAGGTACTAGCTGTTGTCGTCTTGACTTTCTTTCCTTGGAAGTACTTTTCCTCCATCTGTCTATTCCTTGGCCAGCCCTGTTCTAACCCTTGTGGGGAAAAGCACTATACTTGTTAAACTACTTTGAAAATCTCTTGACTAATTCTTTTTTGTCTAAACCTATTTGACTAGACTCTACATAGAAAACATTTACTTTTCATTTCTGTACAGGCTGTAATTATGTTTTTGCCTAAAAAGTAGGAAAGTTATGTCCCCAAATAGAATGTGGCTTTTTTCTTAAGTGAATTTGTCTTATCTGGGGGCAGCTTTTAAACTAATATTTCTTTATTTTTGACTGTTTATGTCAAATATTTGAGACAAAAAAGTACAAATGAGTCTTACCTTTTCTATTCCACAGAGCTTAATATTGCATGTCAAAACATGTCAAAATTTGTAGTAACTTACTGTTTTATTGATTTACTATTCATTAAGCACTTACTATGTTCCATGCTTGCACTGTACAATGGAACTATAATGAAAAACAGCTACGTAATTTAAAAAGTTTGTTGTATGGCACTCATGTCAAAAAAGAAAAAAAACAGGTAATTATTTTGATAATATATTTGAATTCGATATATACAAAGTATAATCATTTCGACATGCAATTACTATATAATATTAATGAGATGTTTTATATCTTTTTTTGTATTATGCCTTTGAAATCTCTTGTGCATTTAACGTTGCATGTCTCAGTTCACACATGCCACATTTGGAGTGATCAATAGCTACATGTGGCCAGTGTCTGCTTCCCAGTCCAGCACAGTTCTAAGCATGTGTGAGTGTTACATGTCTCATATAATTCTCACAATGGCCTGATTATTAATTCCGTGTGACAGATGAGAAAAGGGAAACACAGAAAAGTTAATCAAGTCGTGTAAATTCACATATCCATATTAAAGCCAGAAACTAAATTTAGTTTGATGTGACTACAGACTTTGCAACCTTAACATTATGTTCCTACTTCTATCCTTTACTCACTATTATTCAAATTTGGGTTAGTCTTTGATAATACTTGAAATTAGGTCCTAGTCTTTCTCCTTTTACTGCTTCTGTGAATTTGGTAAAGAATGCTGAATTGACATGTCTTTGGACTAAAATATTTGTGTGGTCAGAATGTTATTATAAAAATGGATTTAGGTTGCATAAGCACATGCTGTTCTTTTGAAATGATGTACCTTCGCGCTGCCCCAAAGGGATTTTATCTATGCAATTCTTGGCGCTTCTACTGAATCAATCAAAAAAGGAACTGATTTGTGGGTGGGAAGTGGGGTTGAGCTCAAGGGAGAGCCTACCACAGTTTAGTAATTACTGGTTTCATGTTAATTTGAGAAATCAAAGTTGTATTTGGTATCATTATTTTTTCCAAGATACTTATGTTTTTTTCCTTTAAAAAGAAAAAAAATAGTAGTCTTTGAGGTAGTTAACTCAGCTGACAACAATATTCTTTTAGACATGTTTCTTAATTTTGTTTATAATGGATAATTTGGTTTTTTATTCAGGGATATTTGCTTATGATTTTGCCAAGAAGTCTATGGAATTACTTAACCAGATAATCTAGCTTTAAAAACACTAATACTCTTACTTTTTATAAATAAGTTGCCAAAAATATTTCAAATAAAAACCTAAAATATCTTTACTGGCATTCTCATGAAGTGACTATAATAAGAAACATTCTCCCTAGGCTACAAGTGAGAAATGGAAGTTGAGTGACATTCCCAGCCTCAGAAGCTCTTGGTGATGGAACAGCTGGAGGGCTTCAAGTGGGTTCAATCAGCAGTCATTGCAGATGCAGTCCTTTTCTAGTAAACTGTTCCTTCTAGATTTCCTGGAGCTCTTCTGGTTGCATCATGCTCATTGACATGTTGCTGGCCTTTGACAGTTTTTGGTGTAAAATTAGGAGATATGCTGAAAGGCAGGGTGACATCCACATCTCTTTTGCTGACTGTCTGCATGAGAGATGTGGTAGACAAAAAGTCATGTGGAGTTTACAGAAGATGGAATGAGTTCCATGTGCTCACCACACAGGCCATCCTTGTGTACACAGTAAAGCCTTTCTCAGTTCCTATATTTAATTTCCACACAAAATATGGGCTTTCTAAAACCCTCACCACATTTTACTGTGTGTCTGCATAATTCAGACTATTTTCCTTTGTGAATCATTCACTGAGAAAAATAGTGCTCCAAGCACATGAACTATTAATTTATTTACATGGGGCAATAGATGGTATACATGTGTCCCCAAATATATACATATATACAAATAAATACATGTTTTTTAACAAATTCATGTTCAAATTCTGGTTTTACCACTGCCTTTCGTTTGCCACTAGATTCCAGGTTTTAGCATTCTCTTTTGTCTAGGACTACTATTCAACCAGTTGTGCATGTCCTTTGTTGTCCACACTTAACAATGACTCTCTCAGTACTCAGAGGCCCAATTCCAAAATCCCAAGAATGTAAAATTACCCAGATCATCTTCTTTGATTAGGTTTATCAGTCTGATAATTGACTGCATATGAATAGACTCCCCACTACATACCCCAATCCACGGAGCTGTGACTAAGGGACACATTTTGTTCATGAAATTGGATGAAGATACCGACAGTAACCTCATACAGTGACAGAATATTACAGAAACAGTTTCTGTCCTCTCTCTTTTGAAACCTGTAAATTGATTTTCTTCTCTCTCTCTTTCTCTTTCCTCCTCCCCCCAACACACAATAAATGTAACTATTTACTAAACTTGCATAAGTTCACCCATAGCATTGCTTTAGATCTTTCCAACTATTTGTTTTGCTACCCCTCTAAATCCTTGTGTTAAATTTAAGTAATAATAACAGACAATGTAAGTCTGGTCAGGAATAACCAGTATTCTGTTACTGTCCTTTTTATTCTAAAGGTGTGCAAATTATATAAAGCAAGTAATAGTGAATTAGTTTTTTTTATAAAGAAAGGAACTATATTTATTGAGAATATAATATATTTCATCTGCATGTAATTCTCAACTGAAGCCACTGAGGAGTATTATTGATCTTCATTTTGAATTTGTTAGAAGCAAAAAGTTCCTTTGAGTAAGTTCAAACAGCTAGTCATGTGCAGCAATGTAATTTGATTTCAGGTCTCTCTGATACTGCATCCCCTGACTTTTCTGCTACATCCCTTCATGCTTTAAGTAGAAAAATCAATTTCTCAAAATTTTCTTAATTTACTTTTTTTGCAATTATTATTCATAACCAGGGAGCTACTGGACAGAATATGAGAGCATTTACTTCTCTTTCCATTTCAATTCGCCAAAGAAAAAAATGTTGTTTTAAAGGAGGAATATTGATAAATCATTGCAAAATCTTTGTCTATTAATAATTTCCTAAAGGGTTAATTAATATGCTAGACAGAAAGTAAGGTGTCCTTTTAAAATTATGCTTTATAACAGTAATGACAAAATTATTTCTGGAAACTTTTCATGACTGATTCTCATAATTGATTTTTTCTTTTATTTAATTTTTCACAGCTATAATGAGTAAAAATAAAAACAGTTGCCAAAACCAATACAACTTTTTCTGAAATCCAAATGATTGAAATAGCTATCTCAAACTGTTCATTTATATCCCAATGTGAATTGTGTGTTTATTTTGTTATCACTATTGAAAAGGAGGGAAAGGGGTACTATAAAGATCTACTTATCGATCTCATTAATATGACTTAAATATTTTTTAACCTTTTTTATTTTGTATTTGGCATTATTTTATTCCATGCCTTTTCTGTATTCACTCTCCATATCTGCCCCTACAAACATCTCTCCCATTTCTGTAACCACCTTAAGGGATTTCTGGCAAGAACAAGCAGAGAAAGAATAAGAGATATATGAGTCATTTCCGACCCTACAATTAACACATGAAGAGAGAACTTAGTGAAAACAATAATTCCTCAGGCATATGTGGTTTTCATTTTTAAGCCAACATACTTTCCCTTTGAGTTCATTAGTTGCCATTTTGTAAATGAATGTTTTACTTGCAAACATCAGCTTTAAGTGTTTTAGCAAATTGGAGTTCACACTGCTCTTATTATTTAATTTAAGGGAATGCTCTGTACTAGATCTAAAGGATTTTGAAAGAACCACTCCCATTGGCAAAATCCCAAGAAACCACTAAGAAACTGTTCCTTTGGGAAATGCGACCTGGTAATGTTTGGTCTATGCATAAAAGATATATTTTATTTTAAATTTTAGTTAGCAGGATTTAATACTCATACTAAAAATGATTTCTAAATTCCACTGTATCAGCTATTGTCAAGTTTCAGATAGACCACTATTTAGTCAGTTATAATATCAATTTGGATACTACAGTGGCCATTGAGAAGACCAGAGTGTATTGTACACAGAAAAAGGGAGGTATGTATGTTGGTAGCAGTGAGCATCAAATGGAAACATATTAGTGTGCATTGCTCAAGGTAAAAATAATGTTCCTACACTGAAATATTTTTTTCAGTTATATATACATGTGTCTGTCTATAATTGGATGTGTGTATGTATGTGTGCTCTAAATAACTGTTTAAAATATATTTTCCTGTGAATCACTCACTGTGTAAATGTTTGAATGACACAGAAATAAAGCAATAAACATTTTAAATATAAGTAGTTTTTGCCCTCTATATTGCTTCAGAGACTAAATGAAGAACCTACCTTTTGTATGTTCATTTTAAACAATAGGTAAGAGATTGGCAGTCTTAGATTTCTTGTATTGCTCAAATCTATCTGCTATATATAAATCTTTAGTGAAAAAGTCTTCTTAATTTTAACTTTTTGTTGCTAAAAAATTCCCCTGCAACATTTTTAATATTCTCAAAGAAAGAGTGCAATGATTATGTGAAACCAAAAGATGCAAATAAAAGCTAGATGACAAAGGCCCTTGGATGTGTGTATACATGTATGTATGCATGTGTAGGGGTATGTGTGTGTATATGTGAATATATGCAAGTGTACATGTGCTATCAAAAGAATTGTACTGGGGGGGCTGGGCAAGATGATGACAGGGCAGCACTGCCTGTGAAACTCTCCACTGAGGAGAACGCAAAGAGACTCTGATTCTCACCCCGAAGGCTGTGGATCCCATCGTCTGCAGCCTGCTCTTCACACAGAGCTCGAAGGTAGACTTTGCTGAGGCATTCCCAAGGTCTGGGCAGCTACTGTGGTGGATGCTGCTGCCGTTCCGGCTGGCAGCCATTCCATATCGCACCGCCAGTGCCTGGGACGAGCCGCAGCTTCCTCCGAGGCAGCGGAGCCACTTGGAGCCGTGCGGCCTCCTCCCAGGCAGCGGAGCCGCCGCCGCCCCTGCTCTGAGGCAAAGGAGGTGTCGCCACCTCCCCCCTGAGGCAGCGGAGGCACCGCCACCCCACTCCGAGGTGGCGGAGCCGATGCCGCTTCCTCCTCTGAGGCAGCCGGCATCCACTTCCTCTGAGGCAGCCGCTGCACAGAGGTGGCCATTACACATTACACTGCATGAGCCAGTGGCCCAGCCGCCACTGCCGCCACCATTGCTGCTGCTGCTGCCACTGCCACCGAGGCAGGCATTCCACATCACACTGTCGGTGCCTGAGGGGTGGGTGAGCAGCTGAGATAAAGGCCATCTGGAGCGAGGGATAATACCACCTGCTAGCAATTCAAGCCTACCACCAGCAAGTGCTGGTCTGAGACTTGGGTCCCTTGGTCCCATGCAGGGGCGGATACTGCGGCCCTCTGCTGCTGTTGTTCCACTGCATGCGTGGGAGTCTCAGGTCTCAGCTAGCTCCCTGGCTACATCATCTCTCATCATCACCAAGCTGCTGGTCACTCAGGGAGGCTCTGGACACCCACCCTTCAGAGACATCAGTCCCATTCCTGGTTGAAGTACCCTGTGGGGGGCCCAGAGCCACTCTCAGCACTCACCAAACAAGCGGAGAGAAAGGGATCTACGAAAGAGAATCTGCCTCTGCCTCTCTCCAGGCAGAGATTTCCACTGTCCTGCCCACCTATCAACAAACTCCACCTTGGTTTCTAAGGTAACATTGCTAAACAGGAGGCAAAGCCCCACCCCTAAGCTGAATCAATAAAAGCAATTCCCAGGCAGCCAAACCCAAGCTGTGAGTAAACCTAGCTGCCTGCAATGGAAAAACAAAGGGGAGAGGCCGAGATCAGAGCTGAAGTGATTTTAGTCTGATCTCTTATTGTGACTTATGATTTTATCATTTTGACTGTTTGTTTTAATCATGTTCATTGTTTGCTTTCTGACTTACATTGTTTCATGTTTATATTGGTCTGTCTCTGTGTAGCTATTAGTATTCTTTAGGGAATCTCTCTTACGTGTCTTTTTCCACTTCTCTCCAGCCTTGTGTGTCTTTCTCACCTGATAGTTGGTATGTATGTCTGTTTTCCCTCTCACTCTTCTCTCTCTATAACTCCCTATTGACTCCCCCTTCCTCCATTATTTTCCTCTTTTATACCCACATTTTAATCTAGGAACGAAGACTACATACTGCTGAATGGACAGATTGTAAGGCAGAGGGAAATAGGTTCCAGTGTGTTCATACACCTGTTTGTGGATGCTAGAATCAGCATATACACTCTGAACCACAGCTTCCCTCTCAATTAAACCTCAAAACTGTAAAAAGTACAGATTGCAGCCTACACTCCAACCTCAAAAGTGAACAAAGCCAGAAGACCCTCATAAGGAAGAACAGGATATTGCAGAAGAAAAATAAAAGCACCCCACCTTCCCCCAAAAACAGAATTAAATCAGGGGAAGGAAGGGGGAGAGAGAGAAAAATCTACAAAAATGAAGAAAAACCAAAAGAAGAGTATGGGTCTCTCCCAGACCTCTGGGAGGACAGACACTGAGAAAACTGACTTCAGAATGCAAACAATGAAGAGCCCCCAGAACGAAGAGTCTCAAACTACAAATGTTGATATCAAGACAATAATGGAGAGATTAAAAAGAACTGAGGAGACACAAGAAGAAACTAGGAAGGAGCTGATATCTGAGATAACAGTAATAAAGAATACTGTGAATGAAATAAATAACAAACTGATAGCATGGAAAGCAGAATTACCCAAGCAGAAGAAAGAATCTCAGAACTTGAGGACCAAAATATAGAACTAACCCAAACTCTTAAAAACACAGAAAACAAGCT
>NW_007247464.1:307697-308844 GCF_000164805.1 Carlito syrichta
ACTTATGCTACCACCAAACCACCTCTACATGAAACACTTAAGAAAGTACTAAACACAGAAGAAAAGGAAAAAAGAACAATGTTCTTCAAAAGAGTACGGGAAAAGAATAAAATATATATGAACCAACCCCAAACCAAACGAAAGACAAAAAAGAACCAAGTGGAAGAACAACAACTCCATAAGAACTCTATGATAGGGATGAACTCTCACATTCAATAATTAGCCTGAAAGTGAATGGACTAAACACACCACTGAAAAGACATAGAATGGCAAAATAGATAAAATATCACCAGGCAGCAATACACTGCCTTCAGGAGACTCATCTCACTAGAAAGGGCATACCCAGACTCAAAGTAAAAGGATGGGGAACAAACTTTCAGGCAAATGGAACACAAAAGAAAGGAGAAGTCGCGATCCTAATTTCAAACAAAATACCATTTAAGCTATCAAAAATTAAAGAAGATACAGAGGGCCACTACATAATGATAAAAGGTTCACTCCATCAGCAGGAAATATCTATCCTAAACATATATGCACCCAACATAGGTGCGCCAACTTTCATAAAGTAACTTCTAGGAAAACTAAAGAAAGATATTGACTCTAACACCATCATAACTGGGGACTTTAATACTCCACTCACAAACCTAGACAGATCATCAGGACAAAAAATCAGCAAGGAGATCCGGAACCTCAATATGACTCTGGACCAAATGGATTTAATTGATACCTACAGAACACTCCATCCAAAGACCACAGAATACACATTCTACTCATCACTGCATGGAACGTATTCTAAGATCGACCACATAATTGGCCATAAATCAAACATAAGCAAATTTAAAAGGACCGAAATTCTACCATGCACCATCTCGGACCACAGTGGAATAAAAATAAACATTGACACCAACAAAGTCTCCCCAAAACCCACAAAAACATGGACACTAAACAGCTCCTGGGGCAATGAAGAAATCAAAACAACGATCAAAAGATACCTGGAAACAAATGAAAATGAAGAAACATCTTACCAAAATCTCTGGGATGCCTTAAAAACTGTAGTAAGAGGAGAATTTATATCCTTACAAACACACATGAAGAAAATGGAAGGAACACAAACTAACAGCCTAACAAGCCACCTAAGGAAGCTGGG
>NW_007247464.1:309027-310492 GCF_000164805.1 Carlito syrichta
TATGGAAACAAACTTGAAAACCTTAAGGAAATGGAGGACTTTCTGATATCACACAACCTACCTAGGTTGGAACAAGAAGAAATTGAGACCCTAAATAGACCAATAACAATCAAGGAAATCGACTACGAAATAAGAAAACTACCTACAAAAAAAAATGCCCTGGTCCAGATAGCTTTCCAGCAGAATTCTATAAGACATTTAAGGAGGAGCTGATACCAATCCTACTGAAGGTATTCCAGGGGATTGAGAAAGATGGAACCCTCCCCAAATCATTTTATGAAGCCAACATCACATCGATACCCAAGCCAGGTAAAGATTCAACAAAGAAAGAGAACTACAGGCCAATATCTTTGATGAACATTGATGCTAAAATTCTCAACAAGATCCTAGTGAACCAGTTTCAACAACACATCTCAAAAATCATCCATCATGACCAAGTAGGCTTCATCCCTGGGATGCAAGGCTGGTTCAACATTTGTAAAACCATAAATGTAATTAAATACATAAACAGATGTCAAAGCAAAAAACACATGATTATATCATTAGATACAGAAAAAGCTTTTGATGAAATCCAGCACCCCTTCTTGATAAAAACCCTTGAACATCTAGGCATACAGGGAACATACTTCAAAATAGTAAAAGCCATCTACGAGAAACCCACAGCCAGTATACTCCTAAACAGACAAAAATGGAACCATTTCCCCTGAAAACTGGAACAAGACAAGGATGCCCACTCTCAACCCTCCTGTTCAACATAGTATTGGAAGTCCTGGCTCAAGCAATCATAGAAGAGAAGGCAATCAGGGGTATCCAAATAGGAAAAGAGGAAGTCAAATTATCTCTCTTTGCAGATTATATGATTGTGTACCTTGAAAACCCAAGATAATCTGTCAAAAACCTCCTTACACTGCTAAAAGCCTTTGGCAAAATCTCAGGATACAAAATAAATGTGCAAAAGACAATGGCATTTCTTTACACCAATATAAACAAACAGAAACCCAAATAAAAAACACAATTCCATTCACATTAGCCACACAAAAAATGAAATACCTTGGCATCTTCCTAACCAGAGACGTGAAAGACCTTTACAATGAAACTACAAAACACTGCTCAAAGAAATCAAAGATGGCACAAACAAGTGGAAAAATATCCCATGCTCATGGATTGGAAGAATCAACATTGTGAAGATGTCCATCTTACCTACCTAAGGCAATCTACAAATTCAATGCAATACCCATCAAATTACCAGTAATATTCTTCTCAGACCTAGAAAAAACAATACAGGAATTCATATGGAAACACAAACGATCAAGAATAGCCAGAACATTCCTCAGCAAAAAAAAAAAAAACAAAGCAGGCGTATCACATTACCAGACTTCAAACTTTACTATAAAGCTACAATAATGAAAACAGCTTGGTATTGGTACAAAAACAGGCATATAGACCAATGGAATAGAATTGAGAT
>NW_007247464.1:311117-361790 GCF_000164805.1 Carlito syrichta
AATAGCAAGAACCTGGAAGCAACCATGCTGCCCATCAAAAGAGGACTGGATTAAAAAAAGTGGTACGTATACACGATGGAATACTATGCAGCCATAAAAAAGAACAAATTCATGAATTTTGCAACAAACTGGATGGAACTAGAGACTATAATACTGAGTGACCTCTCACAAAAACAGAGGTCCAAGTATCACATGTTCTCACTCATATAATGGACCTTGAACATCCAACCTAATACTATAAGAAAATGACTGACAGTAGTGGGAAACTATGGGGGAGATGAGATTAACGGTAGCAAATGTCTGTCTGGGGATGGGGAAGCACCTCTTATCAATAGTGTGCCTGAATGAAACATATCTGTATATCTAACCCTTAACTGTACCCCACAACATCATAATAAAAAATAGTGATTATAAAAAAAAAAAAGAATTGTACTGGGCAACCTTCCTGGATCCTCTCCTACTGTGGGAACTTTTCTGTCCTCTCAATAAATTCTGCTTTCTAAAAAAAAAAAAAATTGCCCTGTAGTTAAATAGATGAGGAAGACCATATTTCAGACTACTGCTATTGGAAAGAATCCTTGAACTCAACTCCTCTGTAATAAAGGTCAGAAGAAATTTTAAGAACTGAGGTGAGCTATTGGAAAAGTACCAGAGGATGTTAATGGAGAAGTTGGTCAATATTATTAAGCATCTGTGTTTGCTAATTTTTTCTTATAGAAGTTAGGCTCCTATCCACTCAAGGAGATTGGGAGATAGACTCCAACTTTTCTGATGACTATTTGACTTCCAGGTTCTTGAGAAATATATTCCTGGGTTGCAAAACTGGCAAAAGGGTTAAAGAAGAGTTACCTCTGAAAGTTTCAGAGAAGCAACTTACAATTGCAAGTTTTCTAAAGAAATGCTCTAATAAAAGGGATATTAGGATCCTGCAGTCAGCAAAGAACTTGTGTAAAGTTTATGTATAGTTAACTGTGACAATGTTAAAACCATTTATCCATATATAAATATAATATATATGTAAGGATATATATATATTTATATATTAAAAAGTAAGAGATTGCCAATCTTAAATCTCTCTCTCTCTCTCTCTCTCTCTCTCTCATATATCTATATTTGAAAGAAAGGGATTAAATCAGTAGGCAAGGCCTTATTTGAATATTTGAAGAGGGAGAGGCAAAGGCAGAGACAGAGGCAGAGGCAGAGAAAGTAACATTTGGGCAACACGGCTTTATTATCAATGCTGTTAGTTCTAGTTATTGCATCTGTATCAGGGCTCAATTGCCTGATGCTCATGACAAAACTAGGGCTTACCAAATATATCATAATAATAAATATAATTTATTGGAAAAAATGTATAAATATATCTCAATTATCCTAATTTGATCATTTCACACTGTATGCATTATATCAAATGATCACATGTAGCCCCAATATATGCAAAATCGTCATGTATCAATAAAAATGTAAATGTTCATAAAAGAAAATATTGATGTTACATCAAAATAAGATGCCATATATAGTAATTTACAAATAGGAATATATGTACAAAAATTTACTGAGCAGTATTTAGAGGAAGAATAACCATACAGGTGAGAATGCAGCCTAATGTTTTCTAAAACGCTATGTGTAGTTTCCAGAAATAAATAAATGTTAAAACTCTTCCATAAGAAAGATGTTCATAATCTCATTTAATTTGATAATTCACTCACAGCTTCTAAAATTTGCTTTATCTGAAAATATCTAAGGGCCATCAAAATTCATTTTTACCCAAATACCTCAGGGATGATCATAATGCTCGAAAGTATATTGATAAGCAGCGGTTAGCAAGATTTTTTTTTGAGTTGGAGTCTCACTCTGTCGCCCAGACTGGAGTGCAGTGGCTGCTTCCTTCCACTGCAACCTCGACCTGCTAGACTCTGGTGATCCTTCCACCTCAGCCTTCCATGTAGCCAGAATTACAGGCATGAGCTACCACGCCCGGCTGATTTTTTGATTTATTGTAGAGATGAGGTCTCACTGCCCAGGTGGGTCGTGAACCCGTGGGCTCAGGCAATTCACTCACCTCAGCCTCCCAAAGGCGCAGGATTACAGGCTGAGCCACCGAGCCTGGCTGGTTAGCAAGATTTTAACAAGAGATAGGAAAGTGCTAATAAAAATTATTTTAAGTTAATGAGGACATATTATTAGAGATTTTGAAATTATTGGAGAAAATAACTTCCCAGATATTCATTTGTGGGAACCCTGCCTTTAATATCTTAACCTTACACTTTTTTAACTATAAGGTAAAAACATTTCTTTTTTCTTATAGAACAAAACACCATGAACATATAAAAGAATCTGAGCAAAGAAGAAGGGAAAAATTGAAACTTGACTTTACAAAAATATTATATAAGGCAAAGATATATCTCTAATTCTAACACAGAAAGGTTAGTGATTATTATTAAATGTCACTGTATATTGTTTGTAGTTGTCACTTACAATAAAGCTATTATAATGTAGAACATAGTATTTTTTATTATATTCATTAAATCATTCTCAATCAACATTTTTATATTTTCCATCAAGTCTTTTGGTTAAAATTTTTAAATATAACAATTTCCAACTCAAAACTCCAGTTAATGTTTTTGTTTTCAGAATAAGTAACAATTAGAAACAATAAAAAATGAAATTTTCCTTATATACGGGTGTTATTTAACATGTACCTATACAAATACGTATAATTCACTCTATGATGAGAATCAACAATTATTCTTATTTCTAATAATTATTTAACTATTTTACAACTTTTTTTGTGCCTAGTATTTGAAATACAAAGAAAATATGTAAGAAAAATAAATGGAAATTCATTTAATTATGGGACAATATCAAGAAGTAAATCATGCATGTAACTGTAGTCTCAGACAGAAAGAAGAGATGGAATGACAGAAAGGGTATTTCGAGAACAATGGGTAAAAATATGTCAAATTCAAGAGAATGGTTAAGCAATAGGTAAGCCTCAGTGAACCTCAAGACACATATACATGTCACCACCACCACCACCACCATCACCACTTTATAATCAAACTGTTTAAAACAGAAATAAAGATAAAATTTTAAGAGCAGCCATATAAAAATGATACACTATGTATATAAAACAAAAATATGAATTATGGTATACTTATCAGAAACAATTCAGGCCAAAAGGCTATAAAGAGTATTATTATAACTTTAAAGTGCTGTAGAGGCTGGGTATGGTGGCTCTAACCTATAACCCCAGAACTTTGGCAGGTCAAGGCAGAAGATGGCTTAGGCCAGGAGTTTGAGACCAGCCTGAGCAACATAGTGAGAACTAGTCTCCACAACTTTTTTAAAAATTTAACTGAGTGTAGTGGTGTGCTCCTGTAGTCTCAGCTACTCAGGAGGCTGACAAACGAGGATCACTTGAGACCAGAGGGGTGAGGCTGCAATAAGCCAGGATTGTACCACTGCACTCCAGTCTGAATGACAGAATGAGACTATGACTCAAAAATAAATAAATAGATAGATAGATAGATAAAATACTGGAAGAAAACTCTCAACCTTGAATTGCGCACTCTGCATTGGCCACATGAAGAAATAACTACCTTAAGACTTGATGCCCTGTTTTACAACTAGCAAAATATACAAAATACAATCACCATGTATTTGTAGAAATCAAATAACAGGTATCTAAGAACATCTCCAAGAGAAGGAAAGCAGACAGCCATTTTTAAAAGAATGGAAGCAGAATCCACAAACATTTACAACACTTAAGTACAAGATAATGATTACTCATCTGATATGTTGTAGAAGTATCTTAGATATAAAGTTTGTGTTAGCCAATCTGTAAGACAATTCAATAATTAGGATACAAGTAAGAGTTCTGCCCATGTTTTCGAAAACACCATGTTAATATTTCAGTTGTAGTCTTCAGTTTTGCATATGTGAGCAACAAACATACCTCTGCATACAGTGTAGCCTTTTAAAAAGCATATAAGCTGGAAGACAAAGAAAAAAATAGCAAAATGCAGTGAATTCCATATAAAAATATTCACAAAACTCTTACATGACGTACAGGAGGCAGTGCTACATTCTTAGTGTATTATCTTTTCCTGAAATATTTAAATATTAATTGGAAACAATTGTAGTAATAAATTAAAACGTGAATTTTTTATGGAGGAATTCCAGTTATCTCTAAAATATTTTAGGGATTGTTTTTAATAAAGGTACTTCTTAAAATGCCTCCAGTAAACTTCTGAAACATGTATTTCAAAACCCAAATGTGCTTAGCATCTGTTTTGTAAAATCCGGAAAAACTTCAAGAAAAAAATGGGACTGTTACAGGTTATTCATCATTTAAAATGTTCTGGGCTTCTGCGTTTTCTCCCATAAGTACAAATAATTGACTGTGAACTATTCAAAGATATGCTTTACCTGAATTTCTTTGCGGGTCATCAAATATGGTAATTGAAATTAACCAGTTTCATCCATTACTACTTTACTCAATGTGCATGCGTTGACTCCGTCATTGGTGGAGGTAGCACACTCCAACTTAATTTTAAACTTTAAAGTAAAGGAACTAAACAAGACGGTCCTTTCCCTCGCCCCTTAGAGAGTTTTTGAGGTCAGGGATTTGAACAATGAAGATATTCAGTCAAATTTGACAGTAAAATAAATCATTAACGATGTTTAAAAAAAGAAATCCTAGCTTCCATTTCCTCTGGAGTACAAACTGCTCATCCAAGAAGCAGCTCAAATTTAAATCAAGTCGGAGTAGTTGCCTTTCTGATTTTTAGTTTGCAACTCTCATTTGAAGTCATTGCTTCTCACTCAACAGCATCTCAGTATCTATAACAGAATATATAGTTCACATAGACCTTGTTCATGAGTGGCGTTACTCCAGAGGAAAGCCTCTCTAATGGTGTACCTTGTCCTACCAGACTCGCTGCAATGTTGAAGTCCCTTACATCACAGGGCACATATCTTTAGTCCTATCTGCTCTAATTTTGGCAGACATCTACTCCTCTATTTTTAGGAAATATATTAAGAAATAGCATTCAGCCGGGCTCGGTGGCTCAGCCTGTAATCCCGCGCCTTGGGAGCCTGAGGTGAGTGGACTGCCTGAGCCTGCGGGTTCGGCACCTGCCTGAGCAACTTGGTGAGACCTCATCTCTACAATAAATCAAAAACTTAGCCGGGGTGGTAGCACGCGTCTGTAGTTCCAGCTACTCGGAAGGCTGAGGCGGAAGGATCGCCGGAGCCCAGCAGGTCAAGGCTGTGGTGGCTGGGAGCGACCACTGCACTCCAGTCTGGGCGACAGAGTGAGACTTCAAAAAAAAAAAAGGTATTCAGTTGTATTGATGAAGTATAGAATATCAACCAAAAAACTTCCTTTTTATTGTACTTTCACAGAAAATACTCATTCCTTTATTGTTTTATTCCCTTAGCCTATGTATCTTACATATCAGGTAAGAAGACATTTCCCCAGGGATGCCTTTTCTCTTTTGACTGACAGTGACACGTTGCCCTGTCTCATGACCTCATAGTACTCTTGTTTATATTTACTATAATTTGTAATTATTACACTGTAGACTCTAGGAAAATTTGGACTATGCTTGCCTTTCCTAACTTTATATTACCAGCAAATAATGCACTGTCTAGAACATAGTAAGTGTTTATAGATATCTAATGATTAATGAATAAACAAATGAATAAATGTGTTAGTGACAAGATAAATGAGTGAATCATATTTGTAATGCATGATACACTGAAAAAGTCATACCATTCCAAAACATTTTATAAACACATTTACATTTATGTCTCTCCTTACTTATATATCTTAGAGTTACACTTAATTTTATGAATATAGGAAATAACATGAGTATTATGATAATATATAAAAATATTTATAAATGGATAAGCAATATGTCAAGACAAGAGAGAGAAAAATTAAAAACTACACTATATTCTTGACTCAAGTCAAACACAATGTCACTTATTATATTCCATATGACTTGCATACACATATACAAACATTTATATACATTCTAGCATGGTATCACCTACATTAGTATAATTTCCATTTCCTTCTCAATTCCCTTAAAGTCTGTGTCTGACCTATGGTCCTATTGAATTGCCTTGTTTTAAACCACTTCTTCAATTTGTTGAGGTCATATTATGGTCATGTTGAATTTTGATCTTGACATTCAGTGTTAATCAGTCTTTCCAACTAAAGAGAACTGTAAATTACTAAGTTCACAGACTTTTTTCTCATGTAAGTCGTGGATGAAAATAATAAATAGCTCTTGGCCCATGTTTGACCCTTAGATAATAAAACTTCTGTTCACCTTGGTTGTCAAAGAATAATTAATAACTTTGATTTTTTGTTTCCAATAAATAGGTCTAGGATGTTGATCCATTTTTATCAATTTCTAAATTAGTCCATTTATTAATACTTTTATGATTTCAATGCTTAATGTCTGATTTCAAATTTTGGACAAAATGCACACTATTTACCAAAATATATTAATTATAGTAAAAATAGAATACATTTTCAGTCTGTTGTCATGTTTATTCCCTTTGTTTTCATTGTCTTACTTTCTTATTTTCTGAATATGACAATTTTCTGCAGTACTTTCTTCTCTAGCTGCTATGCATTGAAGTCTTTGAGATTATAATAGGTTATAATCTTTGTTGGAGAATATCTTAATTTTCTAAATCACAAATCCATCTCTTGGAGGATGAAAGTATTTTATTGTTGTGAACTTATGTGAACTTCTTCCTCCATGAACAAGCACTTATTTTGTCTGTTTATACAGTCATTTGTTTACAGTTTTGCCTCTCCTCACTACCCTGTATACTGCTTAAAAACAAAAAAAATCATTCATTTTCAATCTCCAAATCCTAGCACACTTAGTAGCCTCTAATAAATATTAAATAAGTTAGATACTGTTATAATAATAAGTAGGAAAACTGAGAGTTGAATGGTCAACAGACGATAAATTAAAGTACTTCTCTGAATTCTTTTCTTTTTTTTTTTTTTGAATTGGAGTCTCACTCGGTCACCTAGACTGGAGTGCAGTGGCCGCTCCCGGCCACCACAGCCTCGACCTGCTGGCTCCAGTGATGCTTCTGCCTCAGCCTTCCAAGTAGCCGGAATTACAGGCATGTGCTACCACGCCCGGCTGATTTTTTGATTTATTGTAGAGATGAGGTCTCGCTGCCCTGGCGGGTCTCAAACCCGCGGGCTCAGGCAATCCACTCACCTCAGCCTCCCAAAGGCGCAGGATTACAGGCTGAGCCACCGAGCCCGGCTACTTCTCTGAATTCTAAACACAACATACTTAGAATGGAACAGGTGAGTAACCAAAGAAGCTGACTAGTCGACAGTTGTGTTATTTGATTTAAAATTCTATGTTATAATCATCCCTCAATGCTTCATGAAATACATGGATGTGAAACTTGTGTGTTTGTTTTTGTTGTTGTTTTTTATTAGGAGACTGTATAGGTCTTCATTCTCATGGTCTCCATTTCTTCCTAAGAATATTTCTCTCCGATATCTTAACACAATTATTTTTAGGAAGTCAAGAGATTTTAAAAGAAAATATCAATATAAACATTTTTAAAATGTTTATGTATATTTTTCTACCAGACCTATATTTCACAAGATTTTACTTGGCGTACAGAAGAAAAAACTAAATAATCAATATGATAAGATGTATATAAGATACATATATGTACACAAAGTTATCATTCATTTTAAGTGTGGAGATAATATATTTCCATGATTGATTTGCAAACTTTCCAATAATGATCTAAAGTTATATCTTCTTAAGTCTTTATGCAGCAGAATTTTTATATATTCTCTAAAAATTTATTCATTTCTACTACTTTGGATGTTTTTCAGTGAACAACAGATGACTTCTTTGAATATTTGCAATAATTTTAATCTCATTAAAGTAGGCTAAAAATAGTGCAATAGTGGGTAAGAGCAACTTATTGTATATTTGTTATACCTGAGCAAGATAGGTGTTAATGATTTATTTACCTTTCCTTCGATAATGACTAATGTCTTTCCTTTCACTCTAGCATTTGGATATTTTTCTTTTACGCTGGCAACTAAATTTGAGAATAAATTTTCTCCCACAAATATTGAATGTCTTGATATTAGGAATAATTATAATATAATTATTGTTTTTTGGAATTATGTCCATGCTTTTAAGAATGCTAAAAATGCAAATGCCATTTTTAGTAGAAAGCTATAAAATATATTCTCCTTTCGGTTGAGTTAAAAAAAAATTCACGCCAGTGAGTCAAACAAATATTTTAAAGCATATCAATAAGAAATTTTAAATTAATTTTGGGTGTGATGACCATAAACTAAAGATGCAAAATAAATTCCTGTTATTTTTAAACATAATTAAGCAAAAGAAAAACTGTGCATAACTGATATATTCTATAAAAATAATTGGCTCATTAACTAAACTATAACACTCCTTTCTCATTTCTAGATTCTAATTGAAGAATGGATAGAAATATAAGGTGAACTCATTGCATAATATATGTATTCATGAAACAATTATAATTTCACCACAAATGCACATATTGTTTGAAATCTTAATACTGTGTTGTACAGTGAATCATGCTGTGAAAGAAGCAATGAAAAAGATTCCAGAAATTAGGCAATATGATGAAAAAAGTTTGTCAAATCATTTAAGTGTAGTATCTCACACTTATGGTACAGAATTTAGTAGCAGAAGCAATAATTTTGTTCTCTATTTTGGAATAAAAATCATAATAATGAGGTCACATTTATAAAAGTCACATCACCAAAGCCACTTATAGAAGATGCCGGGTTGGGTGGCTCAGCCTACAATCCCGCGCCTTTGGGAGGCTGAGGTGAGTGGATTGCCTGAGCCCGCGGGTTCAAGACCTCATCTCTACAATAAATCAACAAAAAATTAGCCGGGCGTGGTAGCGTGCGCCAGTATTTCCAGCTACTTGGAAGGTTGAGGCGGAAGGATCACCGGAGCCCAGCAGGTCGAGGCTGCGGTGGCCGAGAGCGGCCACTGCACTCCAGTCTGGGTGATAGTGAGACTCCAACTCAAAAAAAATTAAAATTAAAAAAAGAAGATATACTAGCAGCCAACAGACACATGAAAAAGTGCTCAACCTCACTCATCAGCCGAGATTTGTATCAAAACCACATTGAGATACCACCTAAACCCAGTATAAATGGCATCATTAATAAAACAAACAACAAAAGATGCTGGTGAGGATGTGGAGAAAAAGGAATGCTTCTACAGTGCTCATGGGAATGCAAACTAGTGCAACCTCTTTGGAAGACAGTGTGATGACTTCTGAAAGAACTAGAAATTGACCTTCCATATTACCCAGCAATTCCCTTATGGAATTATATCTGGAGGAACTCAAATCATTCTATAAAAAAGATACCTATACACATATGTTTCCCAAACTCATTCTTATGTTACCCTTATTATTTGAATGTTATGTGTTTGTGCACGTGCATAAGCACACTCATGTGAAGTAGGCATTACAAGCGAACTTGTCATCTTTTTTCTCATCCCCACTCCCATTTCACCTCCATTTTTCATTTTTCTAAGTAATTTGTATCATTAATTTAGTATACATGCTTCCAAATTATGCTTCACTATGTTTACTATATTTAAATGACTGTTAACAATATGGTTTCTTTTAGTCTTCAATTTTATTGAGTCTAAAATTTGCACACGTTATCATACAAAATGTATAATTATGGAAGACATGTATTACATGTATAATTAATTATTTTAGTTGAGGTATGACATTGCATCTTATAAGTGTTTCATTGGTATACTCTGTAAGCAACACATAGTTGGAATTTTTAAACCTATTTTCAATGTCTCTGTAATCACATACATGATTACTGATATATGCTGACTTCTTCATTTTTGCATGTTTTTTCTTTCCTATATTCTTTTTGTTTAATTACACTTTTATTATGTTTTATAGAATAAGTTTTTTATAATTTCTAATTTTTATGCATCATATGCACAACATCCATTTTTAGTAGTATCTGAATATTTTGACATGCATTTCTAATTTTTTTTTTTTTTTTTGAATTGGAGTCTCACTCTGTTGCCCAGGCTGGAGTGCAGTGGTATGCTCAAAGTCACTGCAGCCTTGACCTGCTGGGCTCAGATGATCCTTCCACCTCAACCTCCCAAGGAGCTGGAACTACAGATGCACACCACCACGTCTGACTAATTTTTTAATTTATTGACGTGGTCTCACCAAGTTGCGCAGGCTGGTCTCAATCCCCCGAGTTTAGGCAATCCTCTCTCCTCGGCCTCCCAAACTGCTGGGATTATAGGCTTGAGCCACCATGCCCAGGCTGCATTCCTAATTTCAAAAAGTCTAATTTTTTGTTTGTTTGATTTTTGAGTTGGAGTCTCACTCTGTCACCCAGACTGGAGTGCAGTGGCACGCTCCAGGCCACCACGGCCTCGGCCTGCTGGGCTCCGGTGATCCTTCGACCTCAGCCTTCCAAGTAGCCATAACTACAGACGCATGCTACCACACCCGGATAAATTTTTGATTTATTGTAGAGATGAGGTCTTGTCAAGTTGCCTAGGTGGGTCTTGAACCCGTAGGTTAAGGCAATCCCCTCACCTCAGCTTCCCAAAGTGCTGGGATTACAGGCTGAGCCACCGAGCCCCGCTAAATCTAAAATTAATCATTATCTCAACTTTCAGAACTGTACATAGGATCCCAAATATTTTTAATCTGATTTCCAATCATCTGGTGTTTTATCTAGTGTTTTAGTTCTCTTATTTACTATTATTGTTTTTATACTCAGCTATTATTTAAATTTACAGAAAATTGCTAATTTATTTAGTCATCAGTTTTCACTGACACCACACTTTCTGTGTTTATGTTCTTTCTTACTGAAGAATATCCTTTGTACAATGGTCTCCAATCATGGCTAAAGTATATGAGAATCACATGGGAAGTAGTAAGCTTCCAATATTGCAGCACCACCCCAGAACAATCAAGTAAAAATTATTAGGGTGTTGTTTCAGGCATCAGAAATTTTTTTTCGTTGTTTCCCAGATGACTTCAATGGTTGACTCTATCACTTAGTCATTTTTTTTTAGTTAGAATTTGTGTGTGGTAATTCCTCTTTTTCTCTCCATGAATAAACATGTCTTTATTTACCTCTTGCTCTTGAATGAGTTCTTAACTAGATATAGAATTTTAATTTGGATAGCTAGACATTCTCAGTCCTTTGAAGATATTATTTTACTGTTTTTCAGTATGTCTTGTTTATGAGAGACAGTAATTGACATTTAATGCCCAGTCCTCCTAAGACTTCTTATTTCCAGTTTCCCCTTGAATTTTTAAGCACTAGTTTAACACTGAGTTTGCTTTTTCCCTTAAATTTTGGATCTGAAAATTTCCCACCCTCCTCCATCTTTTTTTTTTAGCTTATTTACTTATTATTTGTTGGCTTTTTATATGTTGCTATGGTTTGATCACCATAAGTATGTGTTTAGATGGGAGGAAGAATTTCCAACATCAGCCTGGCCTATTGACTGGATGTTTCTCCTTTTTACAATTTTTATAATAAAACAACTAACTTGAATATTATGACTCTTATGTTCACTATACTCATTACCTTTCCTTAAATATCTATTCTCAGTTATCACATAATGATCTATCACTAGCATTGCATTTTTATATGCAACTGCACAGTTCCCATATGTTAATTGAACAAATAATGAAAAAAGTTTCTGCGAAAATATTCTGCTAGATTCTTTATTAGATGTAACACTAAATTAACTCCTTTACTGTCATATTGGACATATAGCATGAAAGCATGCACCAAGAATGTAACTCAGTGTAAAGCCAAACACCAGAATTTATAGAATGATCTTGTATTTTTTGTCTATTGAACTAGCATCAATTTTCTGTTTTTCCCACTGACTTCTCAGTTTTACTTCCAGCAGGACTGTTCCTAAATACTTTTATACCCTAATGTATCTATTTGTCAGAGATTTCATTAATTTCTGGATCACAGAGACATTTGTCATTTTTAAAAAAATTTTATTATAAAGATGTGAGGTACAATTCAGGGTTAGGGATATAAACATTGATCATGCAGGCATCCTTGTTGATGAGATATGTCCCTCCCTCTCCTAGCAGTTTCCCTCAACTACCAGTCAGCATTTGTCTTTATAATGATTTGCATTCTTGGTGTATATTTTCATATTATATGCACAGCATAACAGTAAGGGGGTTAATTTACTGATACATTTAATAAATAATTGGATGGAATATTGTCACTTAGAGTTTTTTTATTTCTACAGGTAACAACAACAAAAATAATGATAACATAAAAAATAATTTTCTACATAGATAGCAGTCTCAGTTTTTTTTTTTTCTTAAATGCAGTTGAATGCCCTTCACACTCTATTTGTCAGTTTGGCTTTAAGGTTTTCATTTTGTTGGCCAGAAGATAGATAAAGGGGATTATGGACAGAACTGAGCCCGGTTTCTGCTAATCTCCAACTTGAATTCTTTCAAGGGTTGCAAAATATGATTCAAGTATTTCACAAGCCTTTATAACCTGAGCCAGACTTTGTCATCTGTCTGGAATATGTGCCATCATGGGTGGATTTTGAACTGACATTTTCTATCTCTGATCTAAACTGTATAAATATTTGTTTAGAGTGACTATCAACATAGCACACAGGTACTTTCTCCTCTGATGTATAGATGATAGAATAGTTCTTAAGGGGGACCTATGGATTGGGCAGGCATAAACTATCAGATGGCAATGAGGCAAATTTTCAGTGACCTAAAATATAATATTTCTTATACATAGAATGTAGAGAGCAGTTGCTTCTGTTCTAGAAAACTGTTTCTTATTGTTTGGTTTACATTTTAGGTATCTCATATATACAACCATATATCTGAATCTAAAATGGTGAATTAGTATTCCCAAATATTTTATATAGAAGTTCCCTTTTACTTTGGAATTAATCAAGATTTTTTTTTCTACTCTATTTTCAGGTATCACTATCTAAAAAAAAAACTGTCTTAAAGTATTAAAATAACATTTCAGATAATATTATGTTAATATTGTAACCATTATTAGATGGGTTAATATTGTTGAAGTTGTGACTCATGTTTATTTCATGGAAATCAGCTTAAACTGATGCTATGAGTATTATCATTTATCAGTAACTTGTTAAAATGAACAGTATACTATATGAAATTTGTAATTCTAATAAAAAAATTGATCACCTCAAATACTTGAACAAATCTTGAAAATAATAAAGATAACAGACACAGAAGCTTGGAGAGATGGAAGTGAAGTGATTCAGACACCTTTATTTCTCTCACATGAGGAAATGGAGGCTGGTACCTTAACAAGTTTTGAAAATTTATCTAAAATTTATTCGATTTTCTCTTGGAACTAAAGAATAACTTAAAATTTTAAATTATGTTGATCGCATGCATTTTTTAATTTATTCATCACATTCTTGAAAATCTACCTTTTGCTAAGTGTTGTGCGTGTACTAGGCTACAGAGATGGTTAATATAGTCCCTTGTCTCAAATAACAGAGAATAGTAATTATCAAATACTAGTCTATACTGAGTAAATTAAAAATGATGCTATGAAACATTCTTTAATAATGTTAGTTGAATAAGTTAAGCACAATTTTTTTGGAGGTTAGAAGTCTTGTTTTTATTCTAATGATGCTAATGACAAATAGTGACTGTATTTTGTAGAGCTTTCACGGAGCAAAATCAAAAGTTGATAGTGTGACATAAATTTGGTCCCTTAAGGTGATTTTAGTGTCGTTTTTACTGTTGTTGTTATTGATACACATTTTAGGGAACTACTGAAAAAAATATAAAAATCAATATCTAATTAAAGAGAAGGATAAAAAAACTCAGATAATTAGGGTGTATTAATAACCAGTAAATTAGAAAAATGCTCACATGCTACAAAACATAGTGGTGGAGGTTTTTCTTATCTTAAGGTTTTATTAACAAGTTGGAGTTATTTAGGTGACTTGGGTGTGGGAAAGTATGCTATGATTAGTAAATTTTGGAACCGTTTTCTTGGTATTGAAGTTCACTTAGACTTTTACTTCTGGCCCAGATTGAGTAATAGAAACTAGATTTGCTACCCAGTCTTGCACAATTAAAAAAGGACAAAATATATTAAGCAATGGTTTTAAAATATTGGACTAAACAACATAGGATAATGAATTTTATAAGACGTTTATTATGAAGTTATGATAACCCATGAAAGCCAGCGGCATGATGTCTGTTAATACAGTAAAATGTTGATATTAAAATAAGTCCTTGGTCACAGTAAAAAAACAAAAATAAAAAACAAGCAAATAAAAAACTTAAATTCCTTATTCATTATTTATGATACTAGCTATGCTTACTAATAAAATAAATTATGAGCAATTTAAAATTACAGTGGATACAATGTGTGAGGAAAATATAACCCATTAGAACAGAAAACTCAATCAAGTGAAGCAGACAGAAAAATAATAGTACATTAAAATAATAGATAATAGTAGACTAAATAATAATAGATCTAGAGTCAGTGAATAGCTAATAGTAAACTAAAGACAATAGATTTATAGTCAGTAAACAAAGACGTTCAAATTGCTATTATGAATAATTTTTTACGTTTATAAAGTTAGAGGAAAGAATCAATATTATAAAGAGAGCTATGCAAGATACAAATATGACCCCAAATTATTTAATTTTTAAGACATATTTGGCCTATGCCATAGAAAGTGATATAAGAATTAAAATACTTTCCTGAGAAATGACCATCAATTTAATATCTATATGGGCAGAAAAATTTAAAACAGTTCCCTTTAATACATTATTAAACTTTATTATTACTTTTTTCACTGACAACATCCCCTACAGAAAATAATTAGATTTTCAGAATCCTTGCGGGAGGGTGGAATGTGAAGTTTGTAATGGCTATAAAAGCAAGGGTTAGCAAATACTTTAAACTTCACTACAGAAAATTATGCCTTTTGTGCCAGGATGAAGTTGTGATAAATAAATGCATTTCAGAACAGTGCAAGAACAATCGAGTGTATTATTCTACATGTCCTATAGCCTATATATTGTGTGACTATATGTACATATATGCTATTTATCTATATTAATGTTTGCATTTACATATATATCTCTCGTAAAGGACTATGTTATATATATATGATAAAATCATAGTTTTGATACAGCTATTACGGTAGTCTCTAACAAAATAATCATAATTGTAGTCTCATTTATTAAAAATATGTGAGACAAAGGAAATGAGCTAAAGATTTGGAAATACATTTTATGACTGTATTTGTGTTTTCTCTAACTTTAGAAGAAAAAAATAACGGATTTATTGTAAACCATTATATTCCCAGTTTATTAGGTAAAACCTTAAACAGAGTCTCTTAGGACTGGAAAGACTTTTTCCAGGAGATAACATCAGTGGTTGTTGCCTTATACAAAGAAGTGTATAATTGGCAAACAATCAGACAAATAAATACATTATGAGAATAGATTATCTTTATGGTTTTATAAACAGATAAAAATATAACTATTTTATAATTCGTTTCACAATTGTTTCCAAATGTTATTGTAATACAAAAGTATAAATAAATATTATTGATTAGGTTTTTCCCTAAAGGGAAAGAAGACAGCATTCCCATTGTCATTTTGTATATTCTGGGGGAAACAAAATCTGAAAGTGGATTCCATCTGGTATAGATCTCTTAACATGCTGGTGGAGTGAAATGGCTTTGGATTTTTGTAAGCAGATTCTAGCAAGAATCACACTGGTTTTCATTAAACTCTTCAAGAGGGTGTAAATTGTGCATGTTCTATCTAACATTGTGATCATCTGACAACTACCATCAAATTAAAATTGCAAAGATTAAGACAACTGGGCATATGGACAGTCATGCATGAACTCAGACTTTGCTCATCCTTTGATTACATTAATTACATTGTCACCACTATTTTATTACAAAGAAATTGCATCCCCAAAACAGTGATGAAACCCAGATATTCCAACTGATTTGAATGCTTTTAGCTGTAACATTGCTGAGCACAAGATTTTTCTCTTCTCTATATGTAGAATCTTTTTTTTGCCTATTCATTTAAGGTTCCACTTGGTAATCTTTTACTATAAAAAATATATTTCCAAAAATAGGCAATTTGAACGATAACAGTCTTGGACATGGGCCAACGATACTACCAAAATTATGACATTATGACCCAGGCAACAGAAACAGTAAAGTTTTATAACATCTCATTGGTTTTGACCTTCATATCTTAGTGACAGAATTGGAATGGTGAATTTTTAATATCTGCAGGTGAATTTCAGCCTAATGACAACTTCTTACTAAAAAGACTTTATAAAATTATTAAAAGTTCTATGCTTTAAATTTGTGTACTTGATTTTTTCTTCTATTTCTATATGGGATATTATTGCTTTAGTTTCAGTTAATATTATTGAGCTAGTAATATATTTCTCAATTATATCTTTTTTCCTCTTTTATTAGTTTTTTATCATCTTTAATTAGTAAAATATACACATAACTTCAGATTAATTAATATCTGTATGAAAAAATTTCCTATGAGTATATAAATCTTTCTCTTAATCATGTGAGTAAAAGGCCTAAATATCTTTAAGATTTGCAGGATTAATTTTATTTTGAGGAAAAATTGTAAATTGTAACTTTCTAAATAGTTTTAGACAATATTTGCAAAATAGTCGTTAGTATTCATAGATGTTCATAATTTACTTATACTTATTTGTTTTCTAAGTATAATATTTTATTGTACAATGTTTGTAAAATACAGAATAGTATGAAAAGAAACAAAAAAACCTATAATCTTATCACCCAGAGAAAAAGTACTGTTGATTGGATTTTCTGTTATATTCTTTAGTGCTGTATACAATTTTGTGAATCTTGTCATACATACCATCTTATGTAATTTTTGAAGTCACTAACTTTCTTTCTTTTTTTTTTCTATAGTTTTTTTTTTTTTTTTTTGAGTTGTTGTCTCACTCTGTCGCCCAGGCTGGAGTGCAGTGGCAAGCTCAAGATCACCTTGACCTGCTGGGTTCAGGCGATCCTTCCGCTTCAGCTTTCCAAGTAGCTGGAACCACAGGTGCAAGCGCTACCACTCCCTTCTAAGTTTTTGATGTATTGTAGAGACAGGTCTTGCCAAGTTGCCCAGGCTGGTCTCTAACCCCTGAGCTCAGGCAGGCCTCTCACCTTGGCCTCCCAAAATGCTGGGATTACAGGCTTGAGCCACCATACCCGGCCAACTTTCCTAAACTCTCTAAACTCTTTACATATACTTGCAAGACCCTATATGATCTGACCTACAAGACGCTGTATGATCTGCCTGTCTGACTTTCACTCCTATTACTCCCACTTCCCTCACTGCATTTCAGCCACCCTGACTTTTATTTTGTGCTTTTTCAGAAGAATTTACCTCTTCCACAGATTTTTACAAAAACGTTTTCTTCAGTTCATGCAATTTTCTGCTTACAAACTATATTTTAATACAATATTCTGTTACCAGTACACAAATTTAGAACTTCTTCACTCCATCTGTGTCCATTATATAACTTTTTAATTTTTTTTTTTTGTTTTTTTTTGAGTTGGAGTCTCATGGAGTGCAGTGGCCGCTCCAGGCCACCGCAGCCTCGATCTGCTGGGCTCCGGCAGTCCTTCCGCCTCAGCCTTCCTAGTAGCCGGAATTACAGGCACATCTACCATGCCCAGCTGATTTTTGATTTACGGTAGAAGTGAGGTCTCGCCAAGTTTCCCAGGCGGGTCTCGAACCCGCGGGCTCAGGCAATCCACTTACCTCAGCCTCCCAAAGTGCGGAATTACAGGCTGAGCCACTGAGCCCGGCACTTTTTAATTTTTGTTTTCTTTTTTAATTGTATTTATCTCTGTTAGAAATATTTCAAACTTTTATTTGCATATTTCTTTGTTTTCTGACGTTCACAGTAAGACTATATACTCTGTAAGAGTAGGAATGTTGTCTATCTCCCCAACCTACTACATTGCCATACACACAAAAACACATTCATAAATATTTGCCTGTAAATATTCTGTTGAAAAATGATTGAATTGTTGGTTTACAAGCATTTACCTCTATGTCACATGCAGACTATTCATTAGAAATATATAAAAGACCAATAAATTAACATCTTTTGAAACATGTAAAAGCACAATCATATATTTTTACTATGTCTTTTTGTTTGAAAATATTTTTATGTGAGACCTTTGCCATTTATTTTTCTAGACCAATGATTCCCCAACCCTGGCATTTTTTTCCACAGTGGGATCTTAATTTTTTTAAAAAAAATTGGGATTAGAATTAGGGTTTTAAAATATGCTGCTGGACTGTTGCTTCTGCGTAGGATACTGAAAATTTCCAAAGTGTGTCTCCTAGACTAACAATGAGAAAAAAGCTAGAGAAAATACAAAATAGTAATTCTTCTTGGATCCCTTAAATGCTGATACTTTACAGGGCTCAAGTAATATAGACATGAAAAGAACCAAGCATCTGCAAGGAGACATTAGACACAGAGCTGGTCTTACATTTGATGAGGCATGAGAGAAAGAGACCTATGCAAGTTGCAAATGAAGTGGGTAAGAGGAAGTCAGTTACATGTTTCAAGATCTGCTGTACACCAAATATAGGCCAGTTTCCAACTAACATAAATAGATAAGTGGAAGACAGAAAGAGAGAGAGAAAGAAGGAAAGATACATAAATATAAGTTGCCAACATCGGGAATGATAAAGAGCACATCAATATAGACAGATGCTATGGATATCAAAATATAATGATATTATGAACGATGTTTGAGGTATTCATTTTAGCATTTTGAATAATATGCACAAAATTAAAAAATAGAACTTAGAAAAGACTACAGAAAAAACTAAAAAATCTGGTAAGCAGATAAATCTGCTTAAGTAAATCTAACAATAAAACTTTTTCCACAAGCACAGGTGATCTATTTGTTAATTATTCTCAATATATAAGAACTAAATAATGACTGGGCATGGTGGGTCACGCCTATAATCCCAGCACTTTGGGAGGCCGAGGTGAGAAGTTTGCCTGAGCCCACAGGTTCAAGACAACCTGGGCAATTTGGTGAGACCTCATTTCTACAATAAATCAAAAAATTAGTCGGGAGTGGTGCTGCATGCCTGTAGTTCCAGAAACCTAGAAGGCTGAGGTGGAAAGATTGCCTGAGCCCAGCAGGTCAGGGCTGTGGTGGCTGTGAGCAGAGTGTCACTGCACTCCAACTTGGGCACAGAGTGAGACTCCAACTCAAAACAAAACAAAAGTAAGTGACACCATTATTTAAATTTTTTTCCAAAAATGGAAAATAAGAGACTTTTAAAAATGTTTTATATGTGGCTAACACAATATTGTTATAAAATTTGACAAGAATTTTATAAGAAAAGATAATTATAAACCAATCAAAGATATAAAATTTCAAGAAGAAAAATATTTAAAATTAACAAAAGGGCTGAAACAACATTTAAAAAAATTTAATACCCATCCTTGTTTTAAAAAAAAAACTGTTTAACTAAAAAGAAAAAGGATTTCCTTTTGATTGAAGTCTTCTATGTAAAATCCTACAGAAAAGTTCAAACTCAATGATGAAATATGAAACCTTTTCTACTGAGAATTATGTCCATTATTATCATTTCTCTGGAACATTGTACTGAAGATATTGTAAAATAAAAGGTAAATGTATGTATGTAAAACAAAACATATTTATGATGAAGACTTAAAAATTAAAAAAAAAGAAAGTCCTTATTAGCACATAAAACCATGTGTAACTAGAAAATAGAAAAAGAATTAAACTTACTTGTAAATAATAAGGGAATCAATAATTATCAAGAAACACATTTTCATTATGCAAAACCTGATTTCATTTCCATATATTAACCAGAAAAATATATTTCAAGAAGTGAATATATATTTTAATATACAATTAAAATTAAATAATAATTCTAACAAAAATCTATATATTTTCTATCTAAAATCCACAAAGGTGTGTAGCATATAGATATGTCTTCCACATATCTATAATAAAATAAAATATTTAAATAATACAAGGGAATATATATAAAATAAAATAAAATCCACAAAACATATTTGAAATAACTTATACAAGACCTAAATAAATGGCAAGATATGTTTGGTTGACCATTTATTGACTAAATATACTAAAGATTTAAGTTCTGTCCAGATTCTCTCAGATTTGATGGGATGCACATTATGGGAATTCTAGAAGGAGAAGGGAGAGATAAAGGAGCAGAGAAATTGTTTAATGAAATAATGACTGAATACTTTTCAAGACAAGTGAAAGAATAAATATAAACATCCAAGAGGCACACGGAATTTTAAACATGATAAACTCAAAGAAATCCACATGGAGATACATTATAATAAAAAAAGAGAATCTTAAAAGCTTTGAGAAAAAGTGACTCATCACATACAAGAAATTTCCAATAAGATTATAAGCAGATTTCTTATTAAAAAGTTGGAAGGCTAGAAAATGGTGCCGACATATTCAAACTGCTAAAATAAAAAAGGTCAGCCAAAAATTTTGTATCTTACAAAGCTATATTTCAAAAATGAGAGAGAAATGAAGACATTTTTCTGACAAACAAAAGCTAATTTTAACAAGCTAAATAGTGAAGCTTATTACCACTAAATCTGCCTTGCAAAAAATGCAAAAGAGAGTCTTGCAGGTTCAAAAAAAGGACATTAGATGGCAATTTGCAGAAATCTGAAGAAATAAGGATCTCATGAAAGATAAATGCATAGATAATTATAAAACTAGTATTACTATAACAATGGTTTGTAATTTCACTCTGCTTTCTACATAATCTAAGAGATTAAAGCATTAAAAATTATTAGTCTAAAAGCTGGTATTTTTTGTAACTTTGTTTTGTTTTCTACATAATGTAAAATTTGAATGCATAAAAATATGTATTAATTTGTGTTTCAACACAAAATGTTTAGAAATGTCAGCCGGGCTCAGTGGCTCAGCCTGTAATCCCACGCTTTGGGAGGCTGAGGTGAGTGGATTGCCTGAGCCCACAGGTTCGGGACCTGCCTGGGCAACTTGGCGTGACCTCATCTCTACAATAAATCAAAAATTAGCCGGGCGTAGTAGCGCGCGCCTATAGTTCCAGCTACTTGGAAGGCTGAGGCAGAAGGATCACCAGAACCCAGTAGGCCGAGGCTGCGGTGGCCAGGAGTGGCCACTGCACTCCAGTCTGGGTGACAGAGTGAGACTCCATCTAAAAAAAAAAAGAAATGTCATTTTATGACGTTAATCGATAAAGGCGGAGTGAGAAGGTACAAAAGACAAGAGTTTTGGTATGTTTTTGAAATTAAGGTCTTAAAAATTCAAATTTGAGTTTGATAACTATTGGATTTTAATGTAACCACAGTGGTAACTACAATGAAAATAGTTGTAGGATATATACAAAAGTAAATAAAAAGATAATTAAAACATCACACTACAAAGATCATGATGTATGCACAAAAGAAGACAGTAATGTGGGATAGGAGGAACTAAAAAATTATAAGGAGTATAGAAAATGAATAGCAAACATGAGAGATATAAATTCCTTCTTATCAATAATTACATTAAAAAAACAGATTAAACCCCCCAATCAAAAGATACAGATTGACAGAAAGAATTTTTAAAAATAAATGCATATTGTAACTCTATGCTGTCTAGAAGAACTCAGTATAGATCCAAAGACACAAATAGGTTGAAAGTAAAAAGATGGAAAAATTATTGTTTTAACTTTATGTTTAGGTCTTGTTCCCTTAATTTTTATAATTGGTGTTAATCGAGAGCACAAATTCATTATTTTGCAAATGAATATCCATTTTTTTCCTGCAAATTTTATTAAAAAAAATTGTCACTTTCCTGTTCAATGGTCTTGGCATCTTGGTGAAAATCATTTGAAAATATGTGTGGAAATAAAACACATATATTTTGCTGCATTGCTACTGAACCTACATACATAAAATAATTTTAAGAGAGTACTATAAACAACTATCTTCCAACAAACTGGGTAACTCAGATAAAATGAAAAAAAAATTCTATATAAACAAAACCTACCAATACTGAATTTAAAAAGAAGAGAGAGAGAGAGGGAGAGAGAGAGAGAATTTGAATAAATCTATTACTAGTAAGAAGATTGAATCTGTAGTAAAAATTTTCCCAAACAAAGAAAAACCCTGGACCTGTTGTTTTCATTTGCGAGTTTTACCAAAATTTAATGAATAATTAGTATCAATTCTTCTCAAGTTTCCAGAAATTTCAAGAAGGGATATTAGGAACAATTCTTGACTCATTATATGAGGCCAGCAATGCATTGATCCCAAAGTCATACAAAAACACTACAAGAGTAAAAACACACTAGCAAATATACAAACAAAAACCTAAAAGCTACAGACCAATACATCCCTTATAAACATTGATTTTGAAATCTTCATCAAAATACTAGTAAATCAAATTCAGCAGTATATTAAAAAGATTATACATTTGTGACCAAGTAGGATTTATTCCTGAAATGTAAGAATCATTCAAAGTATGAAGATTTGAAGGGTGCAGGAAGTGACCAGAGGGGTGGTTCCCAAAATGAGCTGACACACCAGACAACAAAGGCCCTCAGTCCCGGCTTCTGTGAGCACAACTCCCGGCTTGTGCGACTTTCAAACCTCCCTGCGCGCCAATTTCAAACTTGTAAGCCTCCAATCAGTACCCAGCTTTGTTATGTGTCCAATAGGACCATAACACGGCATTGATCCCACCCTACTCCCATGCAGCTCCTCCAATAGGAGCATAGCATGGCTCTTTCTGGCCCCTGTCGGGCTGATAAATACAGCCCTCTCCCCGCAACTCTCTCTCTCGGTCTCTCTTTCTTTCTCTCTCTGTTGCTCTCTCCCTCTCTGCAGCTCTCTCCCAGCCTCTCTCCCACTTCCTCTCTCTCTCTCCACAGACCCTTTCCCTTTTTCCTTATAACTACCACTTTAATAAATCTCTTGGTCCTGGCCAGGTGTGGATTCACTACTGGTGCCAAACTTCTTTCAAGATTGATAAACTCAACTACTGATTAACAGAATAAAGAACAATATCCACATGATCACTTTAATTACTGAAGAAAAACCATTTGCCAAAATTCCACACCATCTATTATAGTAAAAACACTTAAACTAGGAATAAAAATAAATTAACTCAATATAATAGAAGCTTTATATGAAAACCCACCATCATCATACTCAAGGGTGGAAGACTAAAAGTTTTTTCTATAAGATCACCAACAGGGCAAGTACGCCTGTTTTCACCAATTTTTTTTTTTTTTTTGAGTTGGAGTCTCACTGTCGCCCAGACTGGAGTGCAGTGGCTGCTCCCGGCCACCGCAGCCTCGACCTGATGGGCTCCAGCGATCCTTCCACCTCAGCCTTCCAAGTAGCTGGAACTACAAGCGTGCGCTACCATGCTTGGCTAATGTTTTTGATTTGTTGTAGAGATGAGGTCTCGCCTGCCCAGGCAGGTCTCAAACCCGTGGGCTCAGGCAATCCACTCACCTCAGCCTCCCAAAGGCATGGGATTACAGGCTGAGCACCGCTTTTATTTATTTGACATACTACTGGAAGTTTAAGCCAGTGCAAATAAGTAAGAAAGAGAAATAAAAGAAATACAAATTGGAAAGAAGAAATAAAATTATCTGTTCCCAGATGATAGATATATTCATATATATGTGTGTATATATATATATTTTTCAGAAAAGTGTACAAAAAACCCTATTAGAACCAATAAATTCAACAAAGTAGCAGAATACAAAGTCACCTTGCAAAATCAAATATTTTTCTACACACTGATGATGTACAATCTTACAAGGAAGTTAAGAAACCAATTCCACTTATAGTAGCGTCAAAAATAATAAAATACTTAGGAATTAACTTAGTCAAGGTAGTGAAAAATTTGTATGATGAAACTATAAAGCATTGCTAAGTAAAATTAAAGGAGACATAAACAAATGAAAAGACATCTCATGTCCATGGATTGGAAGATTTAATATTGTTAAAATGTCAATACTATCCAAGTGATCTACAGATTCAATTAAATTCCTATCAAAATCCAAATGGGGTGTGTGTGTGATTTTTTTTTTCAGAAATAGAAAAATCTATTCTAAAATTCACATGGGATTGCAAGGAAATTTAAATAGTCAAAATTATTCTAAAAACAACAAAATACCACTTCCTGATTTCAAAACATATTTTCAATCTACAATAATGAAAATAGTGTGGTACTGGCATATATATATGCAGCAATATATATATATATTTTTTCCACTTATATTTTCAAATGATTTTCATCAAGATGCGAAGACCATTGAGTGGGGAAATGGCAGTCTTTTTAATAAAATTTGCAGAAAAAAACTGGATATTAATTTTCAAAAGAGTGAATTTATGCTCTTCATCAGCACCAATTATAAAAATTAAGGGAACAAGACCTAAACATAAAAGCTAAAACTGCAAAATTTGTGATAGAAAATATGAGGCAAAACTTTATGATATTGGATTTGGTCATGATTGAATATGTCACCAGAGGTACAGACAACAAAAGAGAAAAATAGAAAATTGGAATTTATGAAAATAAAAAAAAATGCATTCATCAATGAATACTGTCAACAGAATAAAAATGCAACCAATAAAATGGAAGAAAATATTTGCAAATCATATATCTAATCAGGGATTAATATCCAAAATATTTAGCGAACTTTTAAAACTCAACAACAATTGAAAAGAACCCAAATAACTCTTCGCAAAAATGAGCAAAGAACTTAAATAGACATTCCTCCAAAGAAGATATGTAAGTAGCCAATAAGCACATGAAAATATGCTCAACATCATTAATCATTAAAAAAATATAAGTCAAAACCACAATGAGAAGTCACCCAAGACCTATTAGAGTGGCTTCTGTTAATAAAATAGAAAAATATTGGCAAGAATGTGGAGAAATTGAAACCCATGTGCACTGTTGGTGAAAATATAAAATGGCACCTCTCATGTGTAAAATAGTATGGAAGTTTCTCAAAAAACAAAAACAGAATTAGCCTATGACTGAGTTATTCTACTTCTGGGTATACACTCACAATAGTTTAAAGTAGAATCCTGTGGAAATATTTGTACTGTCACATTTACAGTAACATTATTTATAGTAACAAAATTATGGAAGCTGCCAAGTTGGAAGTTGGGTTGGACAGATGGATGGATAAGAAAAATATTGAATATAAAAACAATGGAATATTATTCATCCTTCAAAGGGAAGAAGTTTTGATATATACTGCAATGTGTATGAACTTTGAAGACATATGCTAAGTGAAAAATCGAGTCATGAAAGTTCAAATACTGTATGATTTCACTTATATGAAGGAATCTGGAGTAGTCAAAAGTCACAGAGACAAAAAATAGAACAGTGGTTGCCAGTGTTCATTGGTTGAAGGAATGGGAATTATGGTCTTATGGGTATACAATTTTAGTTTTTTAAGATGAAGAGTTCTGGAAGTGAATGGGGTGATGTTGTACTATAATGTGAATGTTCTTAATACTAATGAACACTACAATGAAAAATGAGTAAGATGGTAAATTTTATACTATGCATATTTTATTATAATGAAAGATTCAAAAATACAAAAATCCTAAATGCCAAGAGTAGCCAAGGCAATCTGGAAAAAAAAAAAGTGAGAGACACTACAAGAAACCAAGATTTTTTTAAAGTTACAATAATTAAAGGAGTGAATGAGTGACACTAATTAGTAGATTGATTGAAAGGAATTCAAAGTTGAGAAGCATACTACATAAATATGTGAATGTATTTTATTGAAAAGTGACTCTGCAGTATAGTTGAAAAAGGGTAATTATTTCAATAAATGGGACTGTGTTTAGTGTTTTCTATATGGGAAAATATATCAGACTGCCATAGCACACTTTACACAAAAATGAATTTCCAATAGATAGCATATTTAAATGTAAACATCATGCAATAAAACTTTTAGTAAAAAAAACTGGAAACATACTTTCCTGATGTCTTGAGTAGCAAATATTTCTTTAAATAGAAAATCCTGCTAAATAAAAACCCCAAAATTTAATAAATTGACCTATTTATTAATAAACAGCTTTCTTATCAAATGTTCACTATGAGACAATGGACACAGTGGTAGAACATATTCCCAATCCCATTTTTCAAGAAAAGAATATATAAAGTACTTCTGCAAATTTGTAAGGAAAACACAGATGATCCAACATAGAAATTGGCAAAGAGGAGGAGGTTGTGAAGATGACAGCTGAGCCAGTTGGACTATGTGAGTTCCGGTGTGAGTGTATGGAAACTTTTGTGTATGTGTTGGTGAGTGAAGGAGGGGTAGGGAGGTAGCATCCAGAGCTCTCCTAATGCAGTCGTTGGTGCTGCAGTTGCTATGCTTGGACCCTAGTGGTTCCTGGGTCACAGAAGCCAAGAACCATTTTTTTTTTAAATCAACAAAACCCTTCCTGGGAAGACAATGTTGGGAGAGACTAAATGGGAACTTGTGAGCAAGTAGACAGGGCCCTGGTGTAACAGCTAGTCCTGCAGCTTCTCTGCTTGGTCCCTGACTCTTCCAAGGTCACAGAAACTGAGTGCTGTTTTTTTTGTTGTTGTTGTTGTTTTTCGGGGTTTTATTTTGAGTTGGAGTCTCACCCTGTTGCCCAGATTGGAGTGCAGTGGCTGCTCCCAGCCACCACAGCCTCGCCTGCTGGGCTCCGGTGATCCTTCCGCCTCAGCCTTCCAAGTAGCTGGAACTACAGGCGCATGCTACCACGTCTGGCTAATTTTTGATTTATTGTAGAGATGAGGTCTCGCCAAGTTGCCCAGGCAGGTCTTGAACCTGTGGTCTCAGGCAAACCACTCACCTCAGCCTCCCAAAGGTGTGGGATTATAGGCTGAGCCACCAAGCCTGGCTTGTTGTTTTTTTTTTTAACGGACAAAAGTTTTCCTGTGAAGAAGTGGTGGGGAGAGACTACCACCCCAGGCTCTGCCTCTACCACTGCAGCAAGAGAGCCTTTCGGCTCCAGGCTTTGCCTCACCACTTCAGTGTCTGACTGGGCACCAGCCTCAGGGACTACAGAGGAAACCCAGATGCAGAGTCCCACCGAAGATGACAGGAGAGGCACCTTGCCACCAACATGAAGGCAGGTCAGGAGAGTGCTCCAACTTTGCTCACCATGGAGCAACAAAACTGATTTCTGTAACTGGTGGATCAAATACTCAGGGGTTGGTCATAACCCAGAGGAAATATCTTGAAATCACCAACTTCAGAGGGACTTGATGAATGCTGAGTTCCAGGTGCTCCACCCCCTATGTTACTCCAGCTGCAGGACAAAGAGTGTGGCCAGAAAAGGAGGAGGAAGAGCCCCAAAGAGATCAATGGTGAATCCAGGGCTGACCCAAACCCCCTCCTCCCTAGCAATGCACTGAAAGTCAGACCCACACAGCTGGGTAGCAATTGAGAGGGACAAACCCAGGTGGAGCCTGGACATCAGTCACAATATGAGAACTCCATTCCAGGAGAGACCTGCCTGGGGCACCCCCTGTGAGTACATACTTGGGGAAGAGACAATCAGGTACCTCCCCACCAGAGGAGATCTTTCTGACCATAGGAGAGGGAGCGGGGGACTGAACCCCCACCCACCTCCACTGCCCCTCCTCCTTTTCTCTCCAGACATTGGGGAGAGAGTAAAAGAGGCGGAAGCTCTGCAGGGGAGACCAGACTAGAGGAACAATTACAGAACCTGCTACAAGAGGGCAGGTTTTTTTTTTTTTATGCTTGATTTTTATTTTTAATTTTTAAAAAGTTTTTGCCTGTTTCTTAGTTCATCTATTTAAAAAATATTTTTCCTTTGTGCATGAATGTGTATGTGAGGGTTTAATCTGTATCCTCCCATTTTTAAATCTTTTCTTTAACTGCTTCATTCTTCCTTTGCTTTTTTTTTTTTTTCTGTTTATATGTGTATGTGAATGATTGAGGATTCATTTTTCAAATTTTGCAGTTGTTGTTGGTTTGTTTTTGCTCTTTTGGTTTATTATTATTTTTTAGTTTAAATTGTGTAAATATATGTGTGAGGGTTTAATCTGACTTCCCTTTTTTTCTATTGTTATTTTTTATTATAAAGATGTGGGGTACAATTCAGGGGTAGGTATAAAAACATTGATTGTGCAGGTACCTCCCCCAGCAGTTTCCTTCTACTGCCAATCTCACCTCCCTCCCCTTATAGTTTCTCATTACTGCCAAATGCTTTCTTATAGTATTATAATTGTTCAAGGTCTGCTTATGAGTGAGAACATATGGCATTCTGTTCTTTGTTTCTGTGATAGATTACTGAGTATAATCGACTCCAAATCCATCCAAGTTGCTGCAAAGTCCATATATTTGTCCTTCTTTATGGCTGCATAATATTCCATTGTGTATATGTACCACATTTTCTTTAACCAGTCTAGCTTTGATGGGCAACACGGTTGGTTCCATGTTTTTGTTGTTGTGAATAGGGCTGCAACAAACATACATGTGCAATATCTTTTTGTGGAATGATTTGTGTTCCTCCGGTTATATTCCCAATAAGGAATTGTTGTGTCATATGGAAGGTCAATTTCTAGTTCTTTCAGAAATTGCCACACTGTCTTCCAAAGACGTTGCCCTAGTTTTCATTCCCATGAGCAGTGTAGAAACATTCCTTTTTCTCTGCATCCTTGCCAGCATCTATGGTTGTTTATTTTATTAATGATGGCCATTTTTACCAAGGTTAGGTGAAATCTCAATATGGTTTTGATTTGCATTTCTCTGATGATTAGTGAGTCTGAACACTTTTTCATGTGTCTGTTGGCTGCCCATATATTTTCTTTTGAGAAGTTTCTATTCATGTATTTTGCCCACTTTTTAATGGAGTTGTTTTGTTTTTTTTTTTCCTTTCAACATGCTTGAGTTGTAGGTAGATACTAGATATTAGACCTTTGTCAGGTATACAGTTGGCAAATATTTTTTCCCATTCTGTGTGCTGTCTCCCTACTCTCTTGATGGTTTCTTTTGCTTTCCTGATGCTCAACAGTTTCATGAGTTCCCACTTATCAATCTTATTTCTTATGGTATGGGAACTTAGGATTCTGATAAGGAATTGGTTGCCAGTTCCAATTTCCACAAGGGTGTTTCCTGCGTTTTCTAAGATTCTTATAGTTTGAGGTTTATGTTTAGGTCTTTGATTCATTTAGAACTAATTTTTGTGTATGGTGATAGGTAGGGCTCCTATTTCATACTTCTGCATATGGTCAGTCAGTTTTCCCAGCACCATTTACAAATAAATTCTCTTCTTCCTAGTGGTTGTTGTTGGAGACTTTGTCAAAGATGAGTTGGTTGAGGAATTGAGGCTTTGCTTCCGGAATCTCTATCCTGTTCCATTGGTCTATGTGCCTGTTCTTGTACCAATACCAGGCTGTTTGATTACTGTAGCCTTATAGTAAAGTTTGATGTCTGGAAGTGTGATACCTCCTGCTTTGTTTCTATTGCTAAGGATTGTTTTGGCTATTCGTGGTTGTTTATGTTTCCATATGAATTTCTGTATTGTCATTTCCAGGTCTGAGAAGAATGATGTCGGTAATTTAATGAGTATCACATCTTTGGTAGGATGGACATTTTAACAATTATGGATCTTCCTATCCATGAGCATGGAATATTTTTCCATTTGTTTGTGTCTTCTTGGATTTCTTTGAGCAGTGTGTTGTAGTTCTTGTTGTAAAATCTTTCACTTCTCTGGTTAGGAAGATGCCAAGGTATTTCATTGTGTGTGTGTGTGTGTGTGTGTGTGTGTGGCTATTGTGAATGAATTTGTACTTTTTATTTGGGTCTATGTCTACTTGTTGTTGGTGTATAGGAATGCAACTATCTTTAGCAAATTTATTTTGTACTCTGAGATTTTGCCTAATCCTTTATCAGTGCAAGCAGGTTTTTGACAGATTCTCTTGGATTTTCAAGGTACAGGATCATCAACAGCAAAGAGGGATGGCTTGACTTTCCCTTTTCCTATTTGGATACCCCTGATTTCCTTCTCTTGTCTAATTGCCCTAGCTACAACTTCCAACAAAATGTTGAACAAGAGGGGTGATAGTGGACAGCATTGTCCTGTTCCTGCTTTCAGGGGAAACGTTTCCAGTTTCTGTCCATTTAGCAATATTTTAGCACTTAGTATTTTGAGGTATGTTCCTTCTATACCTAGGTGTTTGAGGGGTTTTATCAAGAAGGGATGTTGGATTTTATCAAAAGCTTTTTCTGCATCTACTGATAAAAAATGTGGTTCTTGTTTTTACATCTGTTGATGTATTTAATGACATTTGTGGTCTTGCAGTGTTGAACCAGCCCAGCTTCCTGGGGATGAAGTCTACTTGGTCATGGTGGATGATTTTTGAGATGTGTTGTTGGATACAATTTGCTAGAATCTTGTTGAGGATTTTTGCATCTATGTTCATAAAAGATTTGGTCTACAGTTCTCTTTTTTGGTTGGATTTTTTTTGGTCTGGGTTTTAGTGTGATGTTCACTTCATAAAATGGTTTGGGGAGAATTCCATCTTGCGCAATTACCTGGAATACTTTTAAGAGGATTAGTATCAGCTCCTCCTTGCATGTTTTTGTAGAATTCTGTTGGAAAGCCATTTGGTCCAGGGCTTTTTTTTGTACATAGTTTTCATATGACAGACTCAATTTCCTGGATTGTTATGGGTCTATTTAGTGTCTCAATGTCTTCTTGTTTCAATCTAGGGAGGTTGTGTGATGTCAGAAAGTCCTCTATTTCATTTAGGTTATCAAGTTTGTTTCCACATAGGTGTACATAGTAATCTCTGATAATCTTTTGTATTTCTTCAAGGTCAGTTGTAATTTGATCTTTGTATTTCTGATTGTGTTTATTTGGACTTTTTCTCTCTTTTTCTTGGTTTCGCAGATGAAGGAAACTGCCAGGGGAGTGAGGGACATACCTCATCAACAAGGGTATCTGCATAATCAACATTTGTATATCTATTCCTGAATTGTACCCCACATCTTTAAAACAAAAAAAATTTTTTTTTGAATTGGAGTCTCACTCTGTCGCCCAGACTGGAGTGCAGTGGCCACTCCCGGCCACTGCAGCCTTGACCTGCTGGGCTCCGGCGATCCTTCCGCCTCAGTCTTCCAAGTAGCCGGAATTACAGGCACGTGCTACCACGCCCAGCTGATTTTTTGATTTATTGTAGAGATGAGGTCTCACCTGCCCAGGTGGATCTTGAACCCGCGGGCTCAGGCAATCCACTTACCTCAGCCTCCCAAAGGCGCGGGATTACAGGCTGAGCCACCGAGCCCAACTAAAAAAAATTTTTTGACAAAGACTTCAACAGACACTTTCTGAAATAGGTATTCAAATACTTATATTAGCATATAAAATGACTGTTCAACCTCATTCACCATTATATGAATACAAGTTAAATTATAACAAAATGTCACTGTAAACCAACTGGAATCATTAAACTGAAAAACACGGAACATCTCAAGCATTGTTGCACATGCAGAACAACTGATACAACTTTTAAAAATTCTTAGCATCTGCTACAATGGAACATATGCAGAGCCTATTACTCACAATTTCTTCTTCAAGGTATACTACTGAAAAAAATGTATTCAAATTTTCTTTAAACGATATATATTAAAATGTACATAGAAGTCAATTCAGAGCTGTATACATTTCTACATTTATATTATTCTTTATAATAAATAAAACTATCTGACTTGTGAATACAACCTGCAGGAGCTTTCTGCTCTGGCTTCCCCTTACTCACTTAGCAATACCACCTGTCCCTTCTTTTTTCCTGTGTCATCATCCCATGTTCCTGGTATTCCGTGCTCCAGCAATGGTTAATTTCTTATGTTTTTCAAATTAATTATGCTATAGTGTTTACTAAGGTACATTTATAGGTTCATTATTTCCTTATTCGTTACACTGCCATCACACCTCATTTTTCTAACTCTTCCATATTTGTTATCAGTTTTAATATCTCAATCTGCACTACTCTTAGAAAACTTCCTTCACATATATCCACACTGCGTCGTGCAGATACAAACATGCATTCATTTTATGCATATCTCAGTCACCTTTTGAGCATAAATATCACATAACTTGATGTTGCACTGTTTATGTGCACAAGTATTCTTTATAAGACTATACATTTATTGAGGGACTGATGAGGGGTTCATGGACACATTTATTTAATCTTAAACCATCAATTCATTGACCAATATCTGTTTTAAAAAGTTACAGAATAGATATTTATTCAATAAATAAGTAAATTATTAAAATATTTATTTTCTTAACTAGGAAGTAGCATTGGCTGGTTCAGCAAGTCCATCAGTTTTAATATGTCTAAGAAATATATGAATCTTATCCTTTCATTATTTTATTTAGAAGGAAAAGGTAGATAATTTCCTAGGGAAATATTTATTTTACAATAACAATTTTTAAAAATACTACTGAACAAAATAGTGCTTACAAACACAAAAAATAAGAAACGAGTTTTGAATATTGCTCAGAGAGTATATTTTCAGATACATATGACAAAATATCTTTGTCCTCTGTTTTTTCCTAATTTTATTGAGAATGTGAATATGCATAAGAATATATTGGTTGCAGTGTTTTGTACAGGTGTTGGTCTGAAGTTCGCTGGAAATTTTTTATAGCCGTGCTCCTTAAAAATGTAATAATTACATCCATGGAAATTGCTATTTTTTGGCTTTAAATTTAGATTTGAATGATATCTATAAAGCTCTTTGAATTTTCATAGAAAAATAATTTATAGCCAGGCTCGGTGGCTCAGCCTGTAATCCCCCGCCTTTGGGAGGCTGAGGTGAGTAGATTGCCTGAGCCCGCGGGTTTGAGACCTGCCTGGGCAGCGAGACCTCATCTCTAAAATAAATCAAAAAATCAGCTGGGCGTGGTAGCGCGTGCCTGTAATTTCGGCTATTCAGAAGGCTGAGGCGGAAAGATCGCCGGAGCCCAGCAGGAGAGGCTGCGGTGGCCAGGAGTGCCCACTGCACTCCAGTCTGGGTGACCGAGTGAGACTCCAACTCAAAAAAAAAAAAGAAAAATAATAGAAAAATAATTTATTCTACAATTATGTTTATACAGAAGAATACAGTTTGATCATTATTTTCTGACTATTTTGAGAATTACCTATTCCTGCTTCCATGATTACTAGCTCTTTGATTCTATAGTCATCTAATATGGTATACTTTAATTTAATACTGATTCTTGTCAATGTGAAGATTAAAATCCCATTTTAAAAGTTATGTTTTAAATACGTTATATTATTTTAAGGTATAACTCGTATTTAAACCTTAATTCTGACCATTCTAGGAACTGTATGACATATTTCTTTTTACTTTATTATAAATTTTAGAAAAATTATCTTTGCCAGATTTTCTATTTCCTGGTGTACCCTGTTTAAATAGCATAAAACAACATATTACTCTTTTTTTAACTTAACATTTACATTGTTATTGGTATATACATTGGTATTATAAATAATCTAGAGATAAAACAGGATGTCGAAGGTTACATGCAAATACTGCACATAATTTTATACAAGGGACTTAAGCATCATGAATTTTGGTATTCTAAGGGGTTCTAGGACCAATCCCTGATGGATACCTGAGGATCTACTGCATTTTTGCAAACATTCATGAATTTAAAAAATGTGAAGGGCTCATCTTCCTCTTGAGGCAAAAAGAAGGAAATAGGATGATGAAAATGGTAGCCTGAAGAAACGTAATCTCTTGTGTGAGCTGTATCCAAGGGAGGCAAGAGAGAAGAAAGTCACCAGTGTAATGTGGTAGAAATACTGGCGGAAAGGAGTCCCAGGCAAAGTGAGGAAAGGAAGGGCCAATCCAGGAAATATCTACTGAGGAAAACTTGTGGAAATACTTGATATAGTCATTTTACCCAATCTGGTGAGTATGTAAATGGTATCTAGTTGAAACTGTTTTAATTTTCATTTTAACGATTACTAATGAGGTGGAACATCTTTTTTATTCTTTATTGGTCATGCTTATTTCCTCTTCTGTGAAATAACTCTACATCCTTGTCTCCAATTTAATTGTCTTTTTTTCAAGGACATTCTTTATATATTATGTACACCAATAATCAGAAGGTGCATGCCAATTATTGGTGTACATAATATATATTACCTTCAGCATATTACTCTTTAGCATTCTTGTAGTAGTATTGAATTATAAAATTACATAGGTTTCAGATATAGAGCAATAATAGATGTAGAACAAATTATACAAATTTTTCTGTTGAGCTTTGAATTTTGTGTTGTCTTTTACAAAAATTACATTTCAATTTAATTATAAAAATTTCCAAAGCATACTAAAATTGGAATAACGATATGATTCTTTTGTGTCTTTACCCAATTTAAACCTATGAAAATTCTATCCCTTTTTTCCTTTGTCTTCTTTGTCATTTTTTCTTCATTTGCTGAAGTTTTAAAATCAGAGTTTCTAAAATTTTAATTTTCATGAGAAATCACATAAGGATCTTCTTAGAATGAATCAATACGCCTATAGTGGGGACTGAGATTCTGCATTTCTAGTAAGTTCACAAGTAAGGCCAATGCTGCTGATGTAAGGATTACATTTTAAGTAGCACATTTGTAAAGCATATTTCAGATTCTATGCTTTGTCACCTCTGTCTACTTCAGTGTATTTTTCTAAAAATGTGGACATTTTCTTACACAAACACTATTACCATATTTAAAAATGAACAGTAATTTCTTAGTATCATTTCATTTCAAGGCCATAATAATATTTTCCCAATTATATAATTTTTTACTCTCCATTTGTTCAAGCCCAACTCAAGACAACCCAATATACAACTCATTTTGCCTCTTGAATTTTGTTTGGCATATAGCAGTCCCCTCATTCATTTTATTTCATTTTAAAATCCACTGATTAATGACAGTCTCCTATGAAAGATAATACCATCTGAGTTTGTCTGTTAGTGTGTTCTCTATATTCATTCAGATTGAGGGCAAAACAAAGGAATTTCATTTCCTTGCTGCTTTCTTGTCCTAGTAGATGTACTTTCTCTAGTTCGTTCTTTCTTTTTTTAAAGTTTAGAGATGTTGAGTACAATTCTGGATTACGTATACAAATGGTCATGGTGTAGGTAAAGTTTGGGCCTCACTTTGGTCCCTGCTTCTCCTGGTTTGAGATCAGGTATCAATAAGGGTACCTGATTTCAAACCTAGTCCATCCTTTCAATGTGATTACAACTTATTGGGGGATTCTCACATCCAACTCCTTACACATGTAACCTGAGGCCTTGATTCCTCTCCTTGCCAAAGACTCCAGCATCTTGAGGCCTGCAAGTTATCAGGTGGCAGAAGTGGCTTCATCCACCACAGATGACATTATTCTCAGACCCTCTTTTGTCTAAGGGTACAAATGTTCTCTTAATTTATTAACATTTTAGTGTAGATTATTTCAAACCTATATAAAAATAAAGACAGAAATCATATATTATAATGAACTGCCATATACCCATCACTGAGCTGCCAAAATGATAAATTTCCCAACCAATCTCAGTTTTGCCTATAGCCACAACTACTCAGCCAAAATAATATTGAATCATATCCTAGGTATCATATTATTTCATCTCTAAATATCTGAGTAGATAACTAAAATTTAAGGATTTTTTTATTTTAAAAAATATATCTGAAAGTATTTTATACATAAAATTCATACTAATTCCTTATTAGTATTTATTAGTCACATTTGACCAGTTGCCTAAAAAATCTTAAATAGGGTTTTATTCAGGATACAAGTAAGTTCTGTATTTTGTAATTGGTTGATATATTGGCATTTCCCTTTAAATCTCAGTCATCCCTTCCTGTTCTCCCCTTGATGTAACTTTGTTATTTTTATGATTGAAAAAAATTTGTCCTATATTTTACCAATGTCATCCCCATAGTGTTATTTAACATTTTCTGCCTCTGTATTTCCTATAAATAGGTAGTTCTACATATTCAGGCTTGATAAATTTGGTGACTGGGAAAACCAATTCATGGAGGTCTTTTCATCACTTATATGATCAACTTTCATTTACTCTAAAGTACTATTCTTGTGCAAAAATACAAAAAAAAAAAGCTTGTTATTCTTCCCTCTTTTTTTGCCTCTTCTGTTACCAATTTTTCAAAGTAATGAGTTGATTCCTTTTTTTTCCTAAAGGTAACCAATCAGGTTTTTGTTGCTGCTGTTTATTTCTTAAAATCAAGAATAAACTCATGGATTTAAACAAATTTGATATGTTTCAATGCACTGCATTTATTTTAATGATTTCTAAATTGTACTGACTTTACCCATTGACAGCCTATTCAAAAGTTCTTCTTGAATGCTTTTGACAAGACCTAGTAATTTTAGATGAGTTGCTTACTTTGTTGCAATAATGAGAAAAGAAAGCTGCACTTTTGGGGGGAAAAGTGTGTTACGTAATTTCTGTTTATTTTTATACTTTTGCATGTCATTGGGTGATGTGGATAGCACATTTAAGTGCTTGTATTTGATAAAGAAATAAAAGAAAAATTTATATAGCATCTTTAATTTATTAGTTTACGTGAGATTCTGGCAATCGCCTTTGGGTACCATTTTGCAATTTTTCTACTCAAGAACATTCTCATCTTTTACTGATGAGCTCCATACCAAATCCTCATTTCCACATAGGTCAAGTTTCATTGGACGTATGCTTCAATTGCTGTATCTATATTTTTTCTTCAGTAAACTCAATTTGGTAACAAAATCAATGACTATAGAATAAACGGTTTTAACTCACTAGCGTATAAAAGAGGTTGATTTTTCTAATCATTAAGCCCAGTGATTTACTGCAATGGTTTCCAATGAGCTTAAAGCTACTTGATAAAAGATTCTAGCATACCATACTTTGTGGTATACTTTAGTTCCTTATTTTAAATTTATGTACTTATTTTAGTGTATTTATCTAATTCCCTCTTTCTCTTCAGTTAATCAATTAATCATATGTTCCAAATATACCAGGAGAAAGATGCTTTCCTGAACAAAGTTTTTACTACTTTTGTAATAACAGTTGTACATATTTAGTACAAAATGTACAATTTATTGCAAATTCATGCATTAGAAACAATTGTCAAATAGAAGTTAAAATTTGGAGAAATTTTAAAAACTGAAGTCATTGTTAATTCAATAGAGTGTAAATACATGCAGGTATTAGTTATCTCATAAAGTGAATGATTAAAATGATGTGAAAATATTGCATCCTCTATAGATTAATCAGTTTTTCTTATATTTCCACTGGAAATGCTTTATTTTCAGAAATATATTTCAAATAAGTAATAAAGTGTAAAGTTGTACTTAGAAAGTCATTGTGTAAATTACTTCACAAGAATGCTGAAATATGATATAAGAAAAAGTGAGATAACACAATAACAAATATTTATCTAAGTAGATGATTTAGCACCCACTACACATATCCCTGCTCTGCTTTAAGTTCGTTCATTTGATAAGATAATGATTAGGAGTGAGTTCTTCCTTATCTACTGGGATACATTAGTCTCCTATTTTTACCTTCACCACCTATTTTCAGTGCAAATGAAGTCTAAAATTTTATTTATGATTGAGTGATTCTTGGTTTCTTGTAGGGAAAGAAAATACCCTTAGGAAAAAGAAACTAGGAAACAAAACAGACTGAAATCTCATTACTTTCATTTTTATTATCCAAGAAAATAGTTTTCAAAAGAGAAAATGTGGTCAATCATTATAGGAGAATTACCATTGACATGGCTAAGTAATTAGTCTCAAATTATCTTTAGCATAGCTCACTTCCTCGCATCACAGTGGATGACTTCGAAAACAAAAGACTTTGAGACACAATTCAGATAGAGGATCATTAAGATTCCCACTGTCACATGCCATGTGAAACTATGTTGATTCAAATAGTCATCTGTATTTTTCTATATTTTATACTATGGAAGATACCAACGTATTTCACAAAGCCCCAGTTGTTACACATTTTTTATTAGCATGCTGCTCATTTCCATTTGTGAATTATACTGCAAAAAATTCTAATGTTTCATTAATAAAGATTGTTTGCAATGCAGTGTAGAATTGTCTCATTCTACTAAACACTACCTTTTCCACTAATCAATTTTTGTCAGTGAGATGGTTGAGGGAAGAAGTTTTTTTTTTTTAATTAATCTATTTTTAAATGACTGAGGGAAATGTTTTGGTTTATAGGGTGTAGCATAGGAGAAACAGTGTTTGTCTTAGTCAGTAGGAATTGTTTTTCACAAGATTATATGGTATGCTATTTTGGTAGGTGGGATTATTTCTTCATTGTGAACTGTAATTTATTGTTCTTGATAGTATTGTTTTCTGAAAAATTATAGTTGCTACATTAATTATTTGAAGGGTGACACATTAAATCAGTTTACTGTATATTTGTTCCATGAAACACCTACAACAAATTCCAATGGCTTATTTTAAAAAATTAACAGAACAATTAACTGTCTGGTTCTCAAATTTTTTTCCAAATTTGCTTTTTCACATGACTTACAAGTATTTCTTCATTTTAAGAGACATTAATTCTTCATACATGAGTTACAGGATAAAACAAAAACTAAGACTTCCCATTATAGACCAAAGAAATACTAATATTGAAGGCAAAACCAAATATATATAGTAATAATTATTCATAGTACAGAAAATTAGAAAAGATGCATACCAGAGATGAGTGCAGAGAGACCATATTCACATATCAACTTGAATTCCTATTGATTGCGCTACTTGTCCAACTAAATTTAATAATTAGTGTATTTATCAATGAAATTATTTAATCTCTACCATATGTGTTTAATGATGAACTCTGTCTTAAAATTTAAAAAAAGTTACAAAAAATGTAGAGGATTAATAGTTTAAGCAATGATACAGTGAGGTAATATAATAATTACTGATGTAAAATATATGATGGAAACGTAGACATGACTCTTGATTAATATGGAAAGTGGATTAAAAACTAAAAGTTCCCCAGGAGGTAATTAAGAGAGAAGAAAGGCATTGTAGACTGAAGGCAAAAATTGAGGTTGAGGGCAAAAATTATATGTATTATATCATATATGTACAAAATTATTTCTCATAGTACACTGAAAACCTTAGCATAGATAATGGAAAGATAAGTTTAAGACTTGTGTTCAGAAAAGTGAGTTATGACTGAAGAAGAAAAGCCTAGTTTGAAAAGCTATGCATTCCACAATTTAAAGATCCAGAGAAATGAATGAATTGTAGAAGAGTTAGCAAAGATTTTTAATTAGCCGGGCTCGTTGGCTCAGCCTGTAATCCCGCGCCTTGGGAGGCTGAGGTGAGAGGATTGCCTGAGCCCGCGGGTTCGAGACCCGCCTGGGCAACTTGGCGAGACCTCATCTCTACAATAAATCAAAAAAAAAAAAAAAAATCAGCCGGGCGTGGTAGCGTGCGCCAGTAGTTCCAGCTACTTGGAAGGCTGAGGCGGAAGGATCGCCGGAGCCCAGTGGGTCGAGGTTGCTCTCACTGGGAGCGGCCACTGCACTCCAGTCTGGGCGACAGAGTGAGACTCCAACTCAAAAAAAAAAAAAAAAGATTTTTAATTTAAATTCATCATAATCAAGGAGTAGAGGACAAAATATAAACATTATTTTATTGTATATAATTATTAATAATAAAACTATAATACATTTTAAATATAGCTAGATCCACAAACCATGCAACTATAAACATATAAATGAATTATTCCAACGAATTTTTTTATTTTTTGAACTTAATAACAGAAATAAATTATTTCAAGTCTAGAATTGAATGCAGATTTCCCTAAAATAAATTTCATAGCTCCAAATGGTCCATCTAAAGATTATTTTACTAATGCAATGAAATGTAGAAGTCTAGATGGGACATTATTTATATTTTTCTCTTGTAAATTCCCTGGTAACAACCTGGAATATTGTTAAATGTCAAGTGATGTGTTGCAGAAGAAGGAAAGCAATTCTGACATACTATTTCTTGTATCTACAACTAGCGTCTAAGCTTAAAATCCGTCTTGGAGGTTATGTTGAAAGAGTATGAAGGAGATCCAGAGACCACCAGATCAAAGCACACAGGGAGCATTTGACACAGGGAACGCTTTTAAACCTCCCCAAAGAGAGAAGTCTTGTGTTCTTGGGGCCATGGGAGTTATATATTTGATGGAATAATTTTTGTGACATGAACCTTCTTTTCACAATGTTGATGAAAAAGATGATCTAGTTCACAATTGAATCATAAGTATAATAAACCTATGTAGAACCTGAAAAATGAACAAGAAAGTTAGGCAAAATAAGATAAAAAGCATATATCCAAAAACTGCCCCCCCAAAAAAGTACATCAACAATATATGCTTTCTACTAAAATAATATAGAGAGTACAAAAAAATTTAGGGCTACTATAGGCTATTGTAGGAAAGAGGAAGTATATTAAGCTAGAAAATATCAATAAAAAAATACAGACTAAAATGATTCTAATGATGGAAATAACTAGAGGGAGAAAAAGCAGAATGGATATGACTAAATAATATGGAATACAAAAGATATTCAGCCTATACCCAACTGAACAAAAATATATTTTCAAAGAGATAGAGTTAGAGATAGAGATGGGGAGGAAGAAGAGGGAAGAGAAACAAATAATGAAGTACATGAGGTACATTTTTAACAATGGGTGAATCTAGATAGTGTCTGTGTGAAGGGAAAAAAAAGACACTTAATATGCAATTCTAGCTTTTTGTTTTTGTTTTTTTGAATTGGAGTCTCACTATCGCCCAGACTGGAGTGCAGTAGCCGCTTCCCGCCACCGCAGCCTCCACCTGCTGGGCTCCGGCGATCCTTCCGCCTCAGCCGTCCAAGTAGCTGGAAATACAGGCGCGCACTACCATGCCCGGCTGATTTTTTGATTTATTGTAGAGATGAGTCTCACTGCCCAGGCGGGTCTCGAACCTGCGGGCTGGCAATCCACTCACCTCAGCCTCCCAAAGGCGCGGGATTACAGGCTGAGCCACCGAGCCCGGCTTACAATTCTTATAATTGCAAATATTCTGTAAAATTTGATTTATTTCTAAATACATAGTTTAATCATACAGAGAGTTTCTATATTTTTGTTGTTGTTGTTGTAGAGATGGAGTCTCACCATGTAGCCCAGACATGTCTCAAACTCCTGGACTCCTCCTGCCTCTACCTCCCAAGTAAATTGCATTAAAAAAAAAAAATATATATATATATATATATATACTTTAAAAATTATCTGTCACCCTGCTTCAGCAATCATCAAACAATGACAATTCTAGTTTATCTATATCCTTACCCTCTTCCTTCTTAAAGGATTGCTGTGAAGCAATCTTGGACATAGAGATTCTGGTGTAATTTTAGAAAGCTGAGTCTAATTAAAAAAACTTTGGAAAAAGCATTACTGATGGATTTGCAGCCAATATTGAGAAGCACTACTTTAAATCTTTATTTATTTGTCCATTTGCTCTAAAACATTTCCCAGCATAAATGTAGTTTTATCAAATTTTTATGTCTAATAATCTTTATCTTACATATATCAATATGGTGTTTTTCATTGGTTAACATAATATTTTGGATAAACTATCAAGTTTATTAATTATTTTCATAATAAAGCAATGATATATCACTGTTATACTAATTTGTTTTCTGTAACCATTAGTACACCTGGGTAGATTTCCTTATATCAGTAGATTTTTTTTTCCATTGTGAATTTTTTTATTTTTGTCAATTTTCCTATGGTATGTCCTTTCTTACAGAGTAGCAGAAATTTATATATTATGAATACTAAACCTTGTCTTTACAAACTTTGCATTTTTTTCTAATTTTTAGTGTTTGTATATTGTATTTTCAGTAAAAGATTTTAGTTAATAAAGAAAAATAATATCGTAATCAGTGCAAAATTCTATTTGGCTTATTTGAAATGGAGGATCAGAATATACTTGCAACTTTATTTTTGTATTTTAAAAAATTGATACATATCTGATTTCCTTTTATACTCTTTTGGTCCTATGGCCATATATTTTAAAATTTTACATCAAACTAAAACACGTGTAGTCTAGAGAGAGGAGAAAGAAAGAAAAGTTAGTGAAAACAGCAAATGCGTAGGAATGTGCTGAAGCCAGGAAAGTCTAGGAGAGCTTATACCTAAGGACACCACATGCAATATAACTTCCTGTTGTAGAAGCAGATGTAACATTTCTTTGAGTAGGCATGTATCAATCACAGTAATGTGGAGTATGTGAGATACAATTTGGTATCCCAGTAGTGCTGCTCTGAAGTGCCCTCTTTAGTCTAGAAAATGTATCTGAATTCTGGGATGACATGAGTTCAAAAGTACCCCCTTGTGATATTTTAGTTCCCCTTTCACTACTGTAGTTTAGGTCATGGATACACGAAAGAAAAATTAAATTCACGTAAGATTGAACAGTATAAAGGAATAAGACAAAGATCAGATGGCTATAGCTAGGGGAAATGGACCAGGCACAAAATGGCCTTTGGTCATCAACAACTCTACCAAATGTCATATATTTGTACTCTTTGTGTATTTGTACAAATACAAATGTATTTCCATTTGTGGTCTATATCTCAACTGATTTAGCTTTAGCAGTTTTCACAGTTGATTATTCCCTTCTTCAGGTAAATCTGCTCATTGTTTAAATGTTATCCCATGGTGTTCTGTCTTTATTCTTCTATTTTAAATACTTTTTTTTTGATAACTCACTCACTTTGCAACTAAAAATAATATATCACAAATTTTGCCAACTCTCCTAACTCAGAAATCTGGACATTTTCTTAGATTTATCTTTCTATTTTACTTCACATATCATCATGATAATCCATTACAGTAATACACTAACCCAACATTTTAATGTGTGGTGATTTAAGAATTAAAAAACTCTTCCACTCATGTAGCATAACTAAGGTATTATTCAACAGTGAAATGAGCTGAATAGATGGCATGGGGTGGCTTCATCTACATGGTTAGACCTTGGAGCAGATGGCTAGAAAGCTGGGCTCAGTTGAAATTGTCGATCAGAACATCTATATGTGGTGATTTTATTGTATTTTTAAATTTTTTATTTTTAAAAATTTTGTATCTTGAAGATGTGTGTTACAATTTAGGGTTTGGTATACAAATCTTCATTAAGCAGGAACCCTTGTTGATGAGATGTGCCCCCTCCCACCCTGACAATTTCCCACTATTGCCAATCCCGTCCCACCCCCAGCAGTTTCCAACTACTACCAATCCCTTTATTACAGAATTATGATAATTGTTCAAGGTCCACTTATGAGTGAGAACATGTGGTACTCATTTCTTTGTTTCTGTGATAGATCACTCAGTATTATAGACTCTAAGTTCATTCAAGATGCTGTGAAGTTCATAATTTTGTCCTTTTTTATGGCTGGGTAAAATTCCATCATGTATATGTAACATATTTTTGTTCTTATCCAGTCCTCTTTTAACAGGCAGCACAGTTGTTTCCACGTTTTGCAATTGTGAATAATGCTGTAATAAACATGCATGAGCAGGTATCCTTTTCATAGAGTGATTTGAGTTCTTTTGAGTATATTCCCAGGGGTGGGATTGTGGGATCATATGGAAGGTCAATTTTTAGGTCTTTTAGGAATTACCAAACCGTTTTCCACAGAGGTTGTACTAGTTTACACTCCCACCAACAGTGTAGAGCAGTTGGACTTACATGGTGGCTCAGGGCTTCCACAGAGAGTGTTTCAAGGGTCAGGGTGTGGCAGATACTAGTCTCTTGGACTGTGTATAAAAATGGCACGATATCATATCTGCTGCATTTTTTTAGTCAAACCAAATTAGGTAGTCCATATTCAAGGACAGAGTACTCCATCTCTCAGTAGAAGTAGAGAATCTCTGGCTATCTTTAATCATTCATGCATGTCTACTCTGTACTACAGATTCTATATCCATATGGTCTCTTAAATTTATTCACTCCCTTCATCCCCACTGGTTTATTTTTATTCAGGCTTTTATAATATGTGGCTTAATGAAGCTACATTGTAATCAGAGTAACCCTGCTGAAACCATTCAATAGCTCCAGATTACTAATAGAGAAATATCCAAACTTAGCAAAGCATACTGTTCCCTCTATGACCTTAGTTACACAATGCTATTTCTTGATTTGTTATTCATCACAAATATTTACTCTAATCTAAAGACCAGATAAACTATTAAAAAATTCTAGGAGGAAAACAACTTACTGTAGCCTCTAATCTATACTCATATTTCAAGATTTGTTCTAGTTTTACTACTGTTTGAAGCCTTTACTAAACACACTCCTTAGGTCACAATTTTCTACTTCTTTGTTTATACTCCATGGTCCTTTGCAAATATTCCTGGCATCATTATTTCTTTGCATTTATTTTTACATATCTTTATCCACTTGTCTTTAAGCTCACTAAAAATAGTCATAATATTACTATATTTTGGTCATATTTGTAATTCTTTGCCTCATTTGATTCCTTCATTGACACCTAAGAATTTTTCATTAGGTAAATAAATATATAATAATAACCATATATCTTCTTCTTTTACACTGAGTAAGCAATGTAATCATTGAATCAAGCACTACATTAAGTAAGCAATGTAATGAATGAATCAAGCAGTACCTTGAGTAAGCAATGTAATGAATGAATCAAGCAGATACGTTTCCGGGAAGCAAACACATGAGGAAGAAGAAAAGGTAAACACAGCAACATAAAAAAATTAATGTATTGAGGAAGAATAAAAAATTCAAGACAAAGGATAAGATTTGGTTAAAATACTCCAGCCTGGGCAACTAACTAAAATTTTTAAAAAGTTATATATTTGCATATATATATACATGTATATGTGTGTGTATATAAATATATATATGTTTCTATATATATATATAGAGAGAGAGAGAGTCTTTAAAGTGTGAATAAGAATGAACAATGCCTTAAACTTCTTAAACAATGAGTATCTCTGGCAAGAGTTAATTTAAAGATAAATCACTTATTGTCCAAGTTGAGGTATAAATCAAGTCATTCTACACACATGAACATGTGTTTGTATTCTATGTAAACAATGACAATCACTCAAATTAATCTCATTGGTTTTTATGTTTTGGTTGTAAATGACAAGTACCTCCATTGCAAGTAGCTTAGGCAAGATGTAGAATGTATTGTTTAAAAATGTGACAAGGACAACCTCAACCAAGTACTTGAAAACCTCCCCACTCCCTTCTAGCATTTAAATCTGATTCTTCTGTAAGTGGACTTCATTTTCTCATGTCCACTTCTCATTGGATAGAAAATAGGTCCTCTAATAGACTCCACCTTTCATTTTAACATCACCCATGAAAGACCAGAAGTGTTTTTTTGTTGTTTTTCTTTATTTCTGATGTTTAATTCGCAGACCCTGGAAGCATTTCAACACATACAACTTAGTACACATGCTCACTGCAAGATGAAGTAACCATATTTGGAATGGGAATAAGAATGAATCATGTTTTTTTACAGAACTCAGTTCAGATGCTCACCATAAAATAATCAGTAATGGAAATAAAGGCATGCTCCATAGAAAGATGATATATCTCATGCAAATTATGCATAGTGGATATAACTTTTTCACAAAAGTAAAATTGCTGTTACAGAAAGACAACTGAAATGTACTACATAACATATCTTCTAGAAAATTTACTTGGGGGATAAAGTAAAAGAGACTCAAAATAACAATAACTTCAATAAAATATAATATTTTCTTTCCCTTATAATAAAATTACAATGATAAGCAGGCTAACATTGTATAGTAGATCATAATGAGCTCATTGTCCAAGGCTTCTTACATCTTTCTGTTGTGTCATCCTTACTATGGGGTTTCCATTTGCATGCTCTCCTCATTCTTTCAAGATGATTGCTGGAACTCCAGTACTTATGCATGTAATCCACGCTGAACAAGGGAGAAACGAAAAAAGAGTAAAATAAGGAATTTGCCGTGAAAGACACATTTAGGACAACAGTCCCCAACCTTCTTAGATCAGAGACTGGTTTCATAGAAAACAATTTTTCCATGAATGGAGGTTGGGAGGGGTGGTTTTGGGATAATTCAAGTTCATTACATTTATTCTACACTTCATTTATATTATTATTACGTTGTAATATATAATAAAAACATATATTAATTTATATTTATATATAATAAACATATGTAATGATATATAATATAAATATATAGTAAATATATACTGAAATATAATGTAATATATAATGAGTAATTATACATAATTATACAATACAAATATTATGTTATAAATAATTATACTTAACTTCACAATGACTGTACCACCAGATGCAGCTGTATAATTGAAGTACATCAACTCACTTGCCACTCACTGATAGAGTTTTGATACAAGTCTGCAAACAATTCATTTATTGTAGTCTCTAGGCAGTCAAACCTCACTGCTAACATTAATCTGTATTTAAACCACTCCCTGACACTAGTGTCATCTCAGCTCCACCTCAGATCACTAGGCATTAGATTCACGTAAGGAGCAGGCAGCCTAGATCCCTCACATACACTGTTTACATTTGTTTTCCTATGAGAATCTAATGCCGCCAGAGATCTGTCAGAAGACAAACTCAGGAGGTAAAACAAGTCATGGGGAGTGATTGTAAATACTGATGAAGTTTCACTTGACTGCCTGCTGCTCACCTCCTGCTGTGTGGCCCAGTTCCTAACAGACCCCAGACCAGTACTGGTCTGATGCCCATGGACTAGGAATCCCTGATTTAGTAGCTTTCATAGAAGTCTTACTCAATGCTGGAAATTTTTAATCTGGGTCCACTATCATCCTGTAAGAACTCAAGGAATTCACAATAAAATAAATGACATGAGAAGGGATGTTGGACAAACAATTAGCAAACTCTGTTGCACATGTAAGCTTCTCTGATGACTCAGTATAAAACTTAAAACATATAAATATCTCAAAAATACATTAGAGATAAATTTTAAATTAATTAAAAACAAATCAAATCTTAAACTATAATTTCAACATATTTATTATTTATAAATCAAACATATGTTATAGTCTGATATCCTCCTCTTCTTCTTACATTAAATAAATAAAATCAATATTTTCTACTTTTGGCAGACTATTGGTAGTCCCTGATCAAGAACACGTGTGTGTGTTTAGTAAAGGCTAAACACCAAGATAACTGTATATAAATTATTTTTTAAATTTTTTATTGTTTATTTATTTATTATTTTAATTTTTATTATAAAGATGTGGTATACAATTCAGGGTTAGGTATATGACATTGATCATGCAGGTACCCTTGTTGATGAAGTATGCCCCTCCCTTCCCTAGCAGTTTCCCTCAACTGCCAGTCTCAACCTTCACTCACCTGACAGCTTCCCATCACTTTCTTATAGCATAATTGTTCAAGTTCAGTTTATGAGTGAGAACATATGGAACTCTGTTCTATGTTTCTGTGATAAAAAATGGGTATGATCAACTCCAAATCTATCCAAGTTGCTGCAAATTCCATATATTTGTCCCTTTTTATGCCTGCTTAATATTAAATTTGTGTATATGTCCCACATTTTTTTAATCCAGTCCAGCTTCAATGGGCAACATGGTTGGTTCCATGTTTTTGCTATTCTGAATAGAGCTGCAACAAACATACGTGTGTAGGTATGTTTTTTGTAAAATAATTTGAGTTCCTCCAAGTATATTTCTAATAGGGGAATTGCTGGGTCATATGGAGGTCAATTTCTAGTTCTTGAATACTAGTTTGCATTCCCACCAGCAGTGTAGAAGCATTCCTTCTTCTCCACATCCTTCCCAGCATCTTTTGTTGTTTGTTTTATTAATGATGGCCATTCTTACATGGGTTAGTGGTATCTCGATGTGGTTTTGATTTGCATTTCTCTGATGATGAGTGAGGCTGAGCACATTTTAATGTGTCTGTGGGCTGCCCATATATCTTGTTTTCAGAAGTGTCTATTCATGTCTTTTGCCGACTTTTTAAAGTGGCTGTTTTTTTCCTTTCAGCGAGTTTGAGTTCCCTGTGGATTCTAGATGTTATACCTTTGTCAGATATACAGTTGGCAAATATTTTTTTTTCCATGCTGTGGACTGTCTCCCTGCCCTCTTGATGGTTTCTTTTGCTTTGCAGAAGCTCGTTAATGTTGATGAGGTTCCACTTTTCTATCTTATTTCTTAAGGGGTTGGCCTTTAGGATTCTGAATAGGAATTGGTTCCCAGTTCCAATTTCCATAAGGGTGTCTCCTGCACTTTCTAAGATTCTTATAGTTTGAGGTTTTATGTTTAGGTCTTTGATCCATTTAGAGTTAATTTTTGTGTATGGTGATAAGTACGGGTCCTATTTCAATCTTCTGCATGTGGTCAGCCAGTTTTCCCAGCACCATTTACTAATAAGTTCTCCTCTCCCAAGTGGTTGTTGTTGGAGGTTTTGTCAAATATGAGTTGGTTGAGAAATTGAGGCTTTGCTTCCAGAATCTCTATCCTGTTCCATTGGTCTATGCACCTATTCTTGTACCAATACCAGGCTGTTTTGATTACTGTAGACTTATAGTAAAGTTTGATGTCTGGAAGTGTGATACCTCCTGCTTTGTTTCTTTTGTTAAGGATTGTTTTGTCTATTCATAGTCATTTACGTTTCCATATGAATTTCTGTAGGAAAGGTATTTCAGGTCTGAGGTATTTCAGGTCTGAGAAGAATGATGTTGGTAACTTAATGGGTATTGCGTTGAATCTGATTGCCTTTGGTAGGATGGACATCTTAATAATGTTGATTCTTCCTATCCATGAGCATGGAATACTTTCCCATTTGTTTATGTCTTCTTGAATTTCTTGAGCAGTGCTTTGTAATATTCATTGTAAAGGTCTTTAACTTCTCTGGTTAGGAAGATGCCAAGGTATTTCATTTTTTTGGTGGCTATTGTGAATGGGATTGTGCTTTTTATTTGAATCTCTGCCTGCTTGATGTTGGTGTATAGGAATACAACTGTCTTTTGCACATTGATTTTGTACCCTGAGATTTTGCCAAAGTCCTTTATCAGTGCAATTAGGTTTTTGACAGATTCTTTTGGATTTTCAAGGTATAGGATCATATCATCAGCAAAGAGGGATAACTTGACTTCCTCTTTTCCTATTTGGATACCCCTGATTTCCTTCTCTTGTCTAATTGTGTGAGGTAGGACTTCCAATACAATATTGAACAAGAGGGGTGAGAGTGGACAGCCTTGTCTTGTTCCAGTTTTTGGGGGAAATCATTCCAGTTTCTGTCCATTTAGCAATATGTTAGCTGTGGGTTTGTCGTAGATGGAATTTACTCTTTTGAGGTATGTTCCTTCTATACTTAGGTGTTTGAGGGTTTTTAACAAGAAGGATGCTGGATTTTATCAAAAGCTTTTTCTGCATCTAATGAGATAATCATGTGGTTCTTGTTTTTACATCTGTTGATGTATCTAATAACATTTATGATCTTGAGAATGTTGAACCAGTCCTGCATCTTGGGGATGAAGCCTACTTGGTCATGGTGAATGATTTTTGAGATGTGTTTTTGGATCAGATTTGCTAGAATCTTGCTGAGGATTTCTGCATCTATGTTTATAATGGATATTGGCGTGTAGCTCTCTCTCATTGTTGGATCTTTACACAGTTTTTGTATCAGTGTAATGTTAGCTTCGTAAAATGATTTGGGGAGAGTTCCATCTTTCTCAATTGCTTGGAATACTTTCAGTAAGATTGGTATCAGCTCCTCCTTGTATATTTTGTAGGATTCTGTTGGAAAGCCATCCAGTCCAGAACTTTTTTTGGTAGGTAGTTTTCGTATGAAGAGTCAATTTCCTGGGTTGCTATTGGTCTATTTAGTGTCTCAGTGTCTTCTTGTTTCAACCTGGTGAGGTTGTTTGATGTCAGAAAGCCCTCTATTTCATCTAGGTTATCATGTTTGTTTCCATATAGGTGTACATAGTAATCTCTGATAATCCTTTGTATTTCTTCAGGGTCAGTTGTGATTTGATCTTTTGTATTTCTGATTGTGTTTATTTGGTATTTTTCTCTCTTTTTTTGGTCATTCTGGCAATCTTAGTCAATCTTGTTAATTCTTTCATAGAACCAGCTTTTTGTTTTGTTGATGTTTTCTATGCTATTTTTGTCTTCCATGTCCCATATCTGAGCTTTTATTTTTCTGATTTGAATTCTTCTGCTAAAGTTGGGGTTTTGGTGGTCTTTTCTTTCCAGCTCTGTTAGGTGATTTGTTAGGCTCTCCACTTGTGATCTTTACATTTTCTTTCTTTCTTTTTTTTTTTTTTTGAGTTGGAGTCTCACTCTGTCAC
>NW_007247464.1:362071-379784 GCF_000164805.1 Carlito syrichta
CACCTCAGCCTCCCAAAGGTGCGGGATTACAGGCTGAGCCACTGAGCCCGGCTACATTTTCTTGATGTGTGCTCGTAGAGATATAAATTCCCCTCTTAGAACTGATTTCATGGCATCCCAGAGGTCTTGGTAAGATGTTTCTTCATTTTCATTTGTTTCCAGGACTCTTTCAATTTCTTCTCTGATTTCAGTGTTGACCCAGTTGCTGTTCAGCATCATGCTGGTTAGTGTCCATGTCTTTGGGCTTTGGGGAAATGTTGTCAATTTTGTTATTTATTTTTATTCCACTGTGGTCTGAGAAGGTGTATGACAAGATTTCAACCTTATGGAACTTGCTTATACTTGATTTATAGCCAGGGATGTGATTAATCTTGTAGTATGCACCATGTGGTGATGAGTAGAATGTATATTCTGTGATTGTTGGGTGGAATAATCTGTAGGTATCTACTAAGTCCTTTTGGTCAGGTGTAATGTTTAGGTTCTGGATCTCTTTGCTAATTTTTTGCCTTGATGATCTATCTAGCTCTGTCAGTGGGGTATCCGAGTCCCCTACTACAACAGTGTTAGAGTCAATATCTTTTTTTAGTTTAATTAGTAGTTGCTTTATAAATGCCGATGCTCCTGTTGGGTGCATATATATTTAGGATGAATATTTCTTGTTGATGGATTGAACCTTTTACCATTATGTAGTGTCCTTTTGCATCTTTTTAAATTTTTGATAGTTTAAAGGTTGTTTTGTCTGATATTAAGATTGTAACTCTTGCCTTCTTTTGTGATCCATTTGCTTGGAAACTCATTTTCCATCCTTGAACTTTGAGTCTGTATGCATCCCTTATAGTGAGATGGGTCTCCTAGATGCAGCAAATAGTGGGGTCATGGTTTTTTATCCAGTCCGCCTTTCTGTGTCTTTTCAGTGGTGCATATATCCATTCACATTCAGGATGATTATTGAAATGTGATTGCTTATCCCTGTCATGAGGTTCTTATATAGTTTTTTCTTTGTTTGCTTGTTTGCTTTTGGTTTTTGGATTAGTATATGTGTGTGTTTTCAAGATTCTTGTTGCCCTGTATTCTCTATTGATTCTGTGCTCTGCTATTCTCTTGGGAAGTGTGTGGTCATTCTTTTTTTTCTTTCTTTCTTCTGTGCTTGATACTTTTTATACTGTCTCATGTAGAGCTGGTCAGAAAACTACATAATCTCTTTGGGATTAGATATCTGGGAAGGATTTTAATTCTCCATCACTCATGAAGCTGAGCTTGGCTGGATAGGAAATTCTTGGTTGAAATTGTTTATCTTTGAGGACTTTGAATATAGGGCTTCAGTTCCTTCTTGCTTGTAGTGTTTCTGCCAATAGGTCTGCTACTATTTTGATTGGTTTTTCCTAGTAGGTAGTGTGACCTTTCTCTCTTGCTGCCTTTAGATTTTTTCTTTTGTGCCTACTTTGTGTAGGTGAGTTACTATATGTCTAGGGGTTGATCTTCTCATTTGATACCTTGTTGGGGTTCTCTCTATCTCTTCTGCTTGGCTGGTCACATCTCTGGTGAGTTGTGGAAAGTTTTCTTGAATTACCTCCTGGAACACTTGCTCCAAGTTGTTCTCATTTTCCCTTTCTTCTTCTGGGATATCAATCAGGCATAGGTTTGACCTCGTGATATAATCACACATCTCTTGTAGGTTTTGTTCTTTCTGAGTCCTCTTTCTATGTTTTTTTACAGATCGGATTAATTCCATGTTCTGGACTTCAAGTTCTGAGATTCTTTCTTCAACTAGTTTAATCCTGCTTTCCATTTTGTTGTTTATTTCCTAGATGAAATTTTTTATTGCCAGAATCTCTGTTACAAGTTATTTTAGTGTTTTATCTTGTCTTTCTTGAGTCTTATTCACTCTTTCCAACCATTCCCTGATCCCTGTTGTATTCTGGGGCCAGTCATTGGTGACTTCTACTGTTTGGGCACCAAGGACTGATTTCTCAGGAGTTTTGTCTTTGGTAGATTTGGAAGTGCCTGAGTTCTTCCTTTGGCCTCTCTTCATTTGTGACAGATCTCTTGTTTTTGTTTTTCTTTAGTTCTGTTATTCAATGTCAGTGAGAGAGGGTTTCCCTTCTGATGTTTGCTCAGTCCTCTATTCTTCCCTGATCCGGGCTCTGGATTTGTTCTATTTTGAAATAGATTTGCTGTCTCTTGCAGTTTTTGACATCTAAGTAAAGTGGGGGATGGGGCGCTATGAGTCAGATGCTACGTCCAGATTAAAATGTTCACTTATTGTGGTATGTGTTCCCTGAGATCCACTCCCCACCACCACTCTATATGACCATGCAAAACAGAAACCAACCCACACTACAAAACAATCTGTAGTAACAACAAAGCAAAATAAAATAAACCACAACAACAAAAGAACCCAAGAAAACTACACACACACATACACATGCCTAGTACAAAGTGAATAGAAAAGACAAACAAAAAGACTGAAGTGGGGAGAATAAGAAAAAAGAAAAAAAAGGGGGGATTCAGGTGGAACCCTCATACATATATTGAGACACCCCTTAAATGATAAAAAATGAATATTAAAAATAACGCAGAAGAACAAAAACCAACAAAAACAAAAGATGAACACTCAATCACTCACCTCCACACATAAACAGAGTATGACAAATAAAAAAAGTAAGAAATAGACAAAAAAAAGAAAAAAAAATTGGAGGGGGATGCAAGTCAAAGTTTCACATACACATTCATGCACAAAGGAAAAATATTTTTTAAATAGATGAACTAACAGAAAATTTTTAAAATTAAAAAACAATTTAAAATTAAAAAAAAAAAAACACAAAAATCCTGTCCTCTTGTGACAGGCTCTGTAATTGTTCTATTCAGATGTCTCCTGCAGAGCCACCCCTTTCACTTTCTCCTCAGGGAATGAAGCAGGAAAGGAGGAGGGGCAGTGGAGGTTGGTGGGCCTGCATTCCTTTCCTCCCACTCTCCTATGTCAGCAAGATCTCTGGTGGCGATGTGCAAGATAGTCTCTTTCCCAGGTATGCAATCTCATGAGGTTGTACCAGCCAGGACTATCTTAGAATGGGGTTCTCCTATTGCGACTGATGTCCAGGCTCTGTCTGGGTTTTTCCCTCTCAGTTGTGGCCCAGCTGTGTGGGTCTGACGTTCAGATGATTGCTGGGGAGGAGGGGGTTTGGGTCAGCCCTGGACTCACCATTGATCTCTTTGGAGTTCTTCCTCCTCCTTTTCTGGCCACACCCTTTGTCCCACAGCTGGATTAGGGTAGGGAGTGGGGCACCTGGAATTCAGCACTCCTCAGGTCCCTCTGAACTTTGTGCTCTCAGGATATTTCCTCTGGACCACCATCCAACCCTGAGTAGTTGATCTGCCATTCACAGATATCAGATCTCTGGGCTCCGTCTGCAGCCCCTTCCAGTACCTTGTTAGGAGCTGAAGCACTAAGGCAAAGCAGTGAGTAGTCTCTCTCCTACTTCAATGGGAAGGGAACACCTGGGGCAATAGTTTAACCGTGCTGCTTAGGCAACTAATTGGAGGCTTGGGGGGGGGCATTCAGGAGCTGGGCGGGGCAATGCAAATCTCTGCCGGGAAAATGGCTGCACTGGGCAGCTCCTCACCAGTCAGGCATTCCTCTCCAGATTCCCCCTATGCTCTCTTTCCAATAATCAAATCCTGTACTCCAGCGGATTTGATATGACAGGTAATGGTGTGCTCCTGGGCCAGGTGCTGGGAATCAGCTGAATTCAGCAGGCTTTTCTCAGGCACATTCCCGCAGGCAACAGACATTTGGGGCACTCTAATTTCAGGGTAGTGGGCCTACCAGTCGCCCTCAGAGGGGGGGACCCCGGATGCATGTAGCCAAGTATACCCTCAGACGGACTTTCATGCTCCCACCAGCGCCTGCCTACTCACGCAGAGGGTCTTTATTGTCATTTGCCTCCATGGAGATTCTCACAGCATGACTTTTCGGCCTCCATCTTAAGCTCCGCCCTCCTATTAATTTAATTGTTTTAAAGTACTCATTTTGGAAGATGGATGCAGACTACCTTGAAATTTTTATGTTTCACTTCCAATTAGTAAAGAAAAAGATACATGAAACGACTATTATTTTGTGCCGACAAAATTGTCTTAGTTATTATTATTGTGTTTATTTAGAAACACAAATATTTTACTTCTAACATTTCCAAATGTTCTGCAAATACTGTAACTTGGTGGTAGAATAAAAATACCAGTAAGAGAAAGATATTGCATATGTCATGTTCTTTAAAAGAAGTTGATTATTGAAATATTATGGATCTGAAGAAGACCCATTTTTAAGGTATTTACTTGTTGATAGTGTCACTACCTGACACATTTGTAAAATAAGGGGATCAGTTATTTCAGAAGTGTTTATGACTGAAAAAATTCCAAGACCTTTTGAGTTGCCTAATTTCCAGAAGACTCAGCGTTCTAGCTGTTCATTCAGTCACACTATCCATAGTGATTAATTTGTCAAATGCTTAGACAGATGAAAGTGACATGGAGGTTTTTTAAGTTGCAATTATGTATTTTGCAAATAATCATAGTTCAGAAAAATACATTTCTTGGCAGGAACGTCATTATTTAAAGTCAGTGCATTTCACTATAGGGATTGAAAAGGAAGAATTCCTATGGCTATCTTTTCATGAGTAAATTGGTATCAATTCCAGAAAAAAGAATTTCATGCATGCTTACAAAAAGGCTGGGAAAAAAATTACTATCTGCTAGAATTTCTCACAACCAAGGGAGTTTACTTAGATTCAGATTTTTTCCCTGTGAATTTACAGAGTTATCCTTAGTTTAAACTCTAGTGGGAAAGAATAAGGGAGACTTTGTGTAAAGCCTTATAAGACGATATCAGTATATTTGTGGGTATGATGTGTGTGTGTGTGTGTGTGTGTGTGTGTGTGTGTGTGTGTGTGTACTTATTTATGTGTGTACATGCGCATGTGCAGAACTTAGTGAGTAGAGATTCAACACCAGTGGTGACAATCTGTTGAAATAGAAGCAGCAACACATATGATTATTAACTGTGTTATTGGTGAAGTTATGGATGAATAGCAAAATATGCTAGGTAAGATAGAGTAAGAATATCCTGCCTCTCCCACTGAATAAAAATATATAATTTGGAATACATAGTGAAGCTATTTGAGGACTCTGAAAAGCAAATAACAACAAGTATATTGAAGAAGAGTAGAATTAAAAGTTATACCAAACTGACAGTGTACTGTTTTCCTTCCAGTATTTTCAGGACTAGACTCAATATGGTTGGAACCCAGAAACATACATGGGCACAGAGGGAAAACTCCAACAGATCTTCTGTAGTTCTGTTGTAAGGAGTTGAAAGGGGATCTCAACATTCAGAGAGGGTGTGGGAAATTCTCTGTTGTTTCTCTTTCTGCTCTTCTCTTGTTCCTTGGTCACCAAGCATTCTCCTGATGTTGGCACCATTTGGATTTGCAAGAACCTATTTCTTTGAAGGAGGGAAAACTTTCTTCTAATTGGAGGAACTGCAGTTACAAGAGTAAGGTACATACTTATGTTATTTTTCTTTTTCTCTCCAACCTCTCACTGTCTCACAGTTGTGGGAAGTATACTGCAGAAGAGGTAGAAAAGAGGCTGAGCCCAGGGTACCAGAAAATACCAGAGAGATTGTGGAGAGTAGCTTAGGATGGCCTCTTGATTTCAAGGATGAAATTTTGTATTTATCCTTGTTTTGTGTATTCATGGATATGATCCCCTGCGGCATAGTGTAGACTTTGAGAACTAAAGTTAGAGACTACTGCCGAGTCACGGATTGTCCACTGAGTGGAAGGCTGCTTCCAATTGTGGTTTAAACCCAACTGGGTCAATTGCTAAAACAGAAATATGAACATTCTCTAAAGGCTTTAAGTAGACCCAAGGGTGCATACATAATATTCAGAATATACAGGATAAAAATCCAAATTATTCAGTGAGATGAAAACAAAAATAATTTAATCTTACTTGGGAAAAGACATGGAACAGATGACAAACATGGTGTAATTATCTGGCACAGACTCTAAAGCAGCTATTATAAAAATGCTTCAACAAGAAAGAGTGAATCTCATCGAGCAAATAAAAGGTACAAATCTCAACAAATAAGTGGAAGGCATAGGAAGCCTATATAAATTTTTAAAATAAACTATATAGTAACGAAAATAAAAACTCACTAGTAGGGTCCAATAGCCAAATGAAAATGACCAAGGAAAAAATCAGTAAACTGGAAGATGGATGATAGAAATTACCTAATTTGAACAATATAAATTTTGGGGATGGTTTTTTTTTATTATAAAGATGTGGAGTACAATTCAGGGTTAAGTATACAAACGTTGATTATGCAGGTACCCTTGTTGATGAGGAATGCCCCCTTCCCCTAGCAGTTTCCCTCAACTGCCTATCCCACCTCCCTCCCCTGACAGTTTCCTACTACTGCCAATCCCTTTCTTATAGTATTATAATTGTTCAAGGTCCAATTATGAGTTAGAACATGTGGTACTCTGTTCTTGTTTTCTTGATATATCACTGAGTATGATCAATTCTAAATCCATCCAAGCTGCTGAGAAGTCCATATGTTTGTTCTTCTTTATGGCTGCATAATATTCCACTGTGTCTTAAAATCCAGTCCAGCTTTGATGGGCACCATGGTTGGTTCCATGTTTTTGCTATTGTGAATAGAGCTGCAACAAACATATGTGTGCAGGTATCTTTTTGTAAAATGATTTGAGTTCCTCTGGGTATATTCCTAACAGGGGAATTGCTGGGTCATATGGAAGATCAATTTCTAGTTCTTTTAGAAATCACCACACTGTCTTCCAAAGAGGTTGCATTCCCACAAGCAGTGTAGAAGCATTCCCTTTTCTCTGCATCTTAAATAAATGGGTAGGTCTTCAAAGAAAGTTCTAATGTATCACAATTCTAGAAGAAAAGAAGAAGATTCACCAAAAAATTGCTGAAAACTTATGGAAAAACATAATCTATAAATTCAAGAAGCTCTATGAGTCCCCAATAAGATAAAACAACCCATGTCTATTACATTTAATCAAACTGATGAAAACTAAACAAAAAGAAAGTATTTCGAAAAAAGCTCAGGAAAAATGACACATTTTTAATAAGAAAAAGTGATAGCAATGACCATATATTTCTCAACAGAATTCATAGAATCCTGATGTAAGTGGACTAGGATTTTTAAAGTGATGAAAGGAAATCAACCCAGAATTCTATACCCAGGTAAAATGTCTTTCAGGAATAAGAATGGAATACGGACATTCTCAAGTGAAGAAAATCTTATAGAATTTGTTGTCAGCCCACATTTTCTTAAGTAATTGCTAAATTAAGTTTTTAAGACAGAAAAGAAATACTATCAAAGGAAACTTAGAACATCAGGCATGAAAAAGGATACTGTGGTTTGAATATTTGCTCCCTCCAAAACTCATATTGATTTTTAATCATAATTGTGGCAGTATTAAGTGGTGGGACCTTTAAGAGTTGGTGTACCATGAGGGTTCAGCCTTCATAAATGGGTTGATCTATTTATGAATTAATTGGGGAATAGATTAATAAGTTATCATGAGAGAGTAACTGGAAGCTTTACAAAAAGAGGAAGAGAGACCTGAGTTAGCACATCAGCACATTAGCACATCAGCTCCCTCATCACATGATATCCTGCATTGTCAGTATTCCATAGAAAGTCTCCAGCAATGAGAAGAGTGTCATCAGATGTGGCCCCTGGATCTTAAGCTTCTTAGCCTTTATAACTGTAAAAAATACATTTATTTTCTTCATAAATTCCTCTGTTTCAGGTATTTTGTTATAAGCAAAAGACAACTGACTAAAAAGAACAACAAAAATGGCCAATATCTGGATAAATATAATGGATTATTTTTTCTTTTTCTACTTGTTTAAACTGTTCTTTATGGTTGAGAACAAAAACTGTAAAATTGTCTGATGGAATTTCATGCATATAAATACGATATTTAAGACAAGTAAAATATTGACATGAGGGATAAAAGAACCTATAAGGCATTAATTTTATATATTTCTCTTAAGGAGCTTAAAAATGACACAAATTAGACTGAAAGTAAAGGATGCATATTGTAATTCAAAGAACAACCACTAAAACAAATATATATCCAAAGAAGACATTAGGTATGCTAACAATGGTTCAATTACTCCAAAATAAGGTAGAAAGGGAGAAACAGAGGGAATGAAAAAAAGAAAACAGAGGATAGGACTACCAAAATGACTAAGAAATGCAGAAAATCTTTTTTTTTATGAAAAAAAATGAAAAGCTTTCAAAAATAACTGTGAAAATAGCTGAAATTTACTAAGGACTTATAGTAAATTGTGAAACATTTCTTCAAGAAAACCGACTAAGCCTCAGTAAGAGCAGTGGGAGTCTATTACTTTTTACTCCCATCCCCTTTGTCACATCCATGACACAGAAGTGGTACCAGGACAGTAGGAAGGAATTCACTTTATTTGGAGAAGAATACTAAAAATGCCGTGACCTGTTATATTACCAAAACATATAGAGATCTCAGTGGCAAACAGTCCGGGCAAGCCAAAATCCCAACTAGCCTGTGGTTTTGATACTAGTTGGGATAAGTAATAAATAGGGAACCAGCCAGAAATTTAACAAGGAGATCTGGGAAATCAGGCAGGAAAAACTGACCTTGATGAAATCCTGGACTCGAAGATTATAGCATATACGAGGCTCTGTACCCACTTAGGAAAGATTGGAGTGGCCCTTAGCAAACAAATTACACCTGGTAAAATGTGAAGCCTTGAAAGCAAAGACAGTAAGAAATTGAGATAATCTTTTATTCTATTCTGTATTGAATATATATATTTATTTCTAGTTACCTGACTTATCCCAACAGTTTCATACTATATTATCCTAAAAATTGAGATCTTTTATGCTTTTTTATAAAATATGAAACCGTTTTTGTATAATTTCAAGAAATAATTTTAATGGTTTGGTTAGTAAAAACTATCTAATAATATCAAATATTTCTTAGTGTTCTAAGTAACTGCATCTATCAGAAATAAATTATAGAAACAGAACAAATTAAAAATGACTTGAGTAAAGAGGAGAGAAAAACAACTTCACACAATATTGTATTGGAGCTTAAGCAGAATACTTATGTTTTTGCTTGAAATAGTTTAGAAAATAGAGAGAAAAGGAATGCCAGATTTGATAACAATAGTTGTCATGAATTGAAAATTTTATCATGAAATACTACTACCAAAAAGAGAGTTGTCAAGAGGGTGTCATTCAACAACTACAGGTATAAAAATGTGTGCTTTGACTCTTGGGTACAGACAAACAAATCAGCTCAAGGTTCTCAAATAATGGATACATTATGTTTAAGTAATCTGTATCTTCACGTATTACTTCCTTAGAGCATCTAGAGTGTGGCAGTAAATATTTATGTTCCAAATGAATTCATAAAGAAAATAATTGTATTCCATTGTAGACAAAAGCTCTTAAAGGGTAATTGCTTGAATAATTTACTCAGTGGTATGTGTCTATGTATGTATGTATAAAATACATACTCATGCATATATGTCTGCTTATACACTCCTAATATAATGCACTGAAGACATGGAGCATTTTTAATGTTTTTCTTTTTAAACAAACTATGATCTGAGACCTACTCATGAAATATAATCACACAAGCAATTATGGATTCACACACACACATATACATTGTGAATAGTCTCATAATCAGAGAACATCAAAAAAATCTTCGTTTCACAATACTGCTTCCCTTCTTGAAGACAGCAATGTAGATGGATCCACAACTATAGATGTGGAATTGAGCCCAAATAGTCTCAAATGTACAAAGTGATCCAGATGCCACTGCTGCTGCTGAAGAGACATACTCCAGAGGTTGTCATCTGGGCAAAATTCGTTTTTTGACCATGGCTATTGGTTTTCTTGCCGGAGGATGATGGAGCAAAAACATCTGAACGTCTTGTCAGAACAGTTGGAGGAAAATAAGTACACAGGAGTGTAAATGTCATTTGTCAATTTGCTGTGTCACAATTTGGATATAAAATAGATTTTCTATAGCTTAGTTGCAATAAAATATTATTTCATAATTAGTAATGTGCTGCATTGCAGTACTGAAAGCATGATTTCAAACCTCATAAAACTTGACAGTTAATGGTTGAATTTATTAATGACCTATCTGACATAATGTTAATCTTAGGAAGGTCAAGTTCTTCAAAACTGAACTTTGAAATATAGATCCAGAAGCACATATTCTCTTCGTACATGCTTCATTAAAGTTAGTACATGTCTACAGATAATTTCTTATGTTTGTATATCCTACAGTTCCTAAAAAATTGTATTTCTTATGGTAAATATTTAGTACATGCTGTTGAGATGATATGAACTGATCGGAACTGGTTTTAACTGAATTGAATACAATTGAATCTAAGTAATTGGCACTAAGAGTTAGCTGTTTTAGGTTTTTTACTTTGTGTAACTCTCACTGGTAAACACATTTTATTTTAGTCATTTACAGAATCTTTTTTATATAAGTATGGAAAAATAATTATAATTTTTTAAAAGTGTTGTTCAACTCCTAGGTTAACATACTACCATAGATATTCACTTTTTAAAAAAATTTCGTACTTGCTGTAAAGACAAATTACAGCAAGAATGTTATATAAAATAAATCCACTAATAAATGGAAAGAATAAAATTTTGTCTTAAGAAAAATAAGAAGAAAAATAATATTTTTCCATAAACATGGAGTATCTTACTTCCCTACTTATTTATTTTGTGCAAAATAGTTTCCTATAAGATACAAAAATAAATTAGATGGTTCTTACATTTAAGAATCCATAATGGATGATATGCAAGTAATATGGGAGATCTATACATAAAGAAGGATAAATTATAATATTCTGTAGTAAGGATTGTGGTAGGCATATGTATGGGAAATCTGCCTGGAGAGGAGACCACAGAAAGAATAGTGGAATGGTGAGATTTAAGAACATTTTTAAAAAAGAAATGCACAAAGAATTTAGATAAGAGGATAAAAGAAGTGGAAAGAGCATTCAACAAAAAAGGAAAAGATACAGAACCTCAGTAAAACATGAAACTGCATATCTAGATCACTAACTTCCTTTTACATTATAGTATTAATCAAGTGGCCTTGTTGTTTGGTTTTGGCCTTTGTATAATGTGGGATTTTTAGGATGCTATGATGCAGAATTTCAAATCTAACAATATTAAATACAAAAAGACTCTTTGGTTTCAAGATGTTTTCTTTATTTCTGGGAATATTTTAATGAAAACACAGACATCTCAAAGCAACACATATGAAAGAAACTCTTTGTTCACATTCAAACCTTGAGGAAAAACAATGGCACAACAGTGGCTAGAACCACTTTTTCTTTTTTCCTTTTCTACTGTTTCTTGAATGTTCAGTTACTTTCTCAAAATGCAGAATGGCTTTATAAGATCATCAAAATAAAAATTACAGGTATTTGCATTTTTCATCTCCATAACCCATGAGGAAGTGTTCCTAAGAAGTTCTGATTAGTAACATTTTACATAGAAACACATTGTCTCTATTTGAGTTATTTGCCAATATTAGGATATATGTCTAAGACCAAAAGAAAAGCAGTATTTTTGGCTCAGTTTTTCTTACATAGCAAACACCTCTGACCATACACTAATTGACGATGTTTACCAGGATTATGTGAAGTTGAGGAGGAAAAGCTAACTCTAAAAAATTGAGAAGTTGAAACCACAAAGTAAAGGAGAAAAAGATGCTGGTCTGATAAATGCATCAAGTGTGCCCGCAATTCTAGTAAGGCATTTGGGATTTTTCCATGACATCATGTGAAATTGTTGAATAGATTTGTTTAGAGGAGTGCGTGTGTGTGTGTGTGTGTGTGTGTGTGTGTGTGTGTGTGTGCATGTGTTCAATATATTAATACATGCTCCATGGAGGATTGATTTGAGAGGAAAAACAGAAAAAGAAAGAATGTGTCTGAGTCATCTTGGTAGGAGATGAGAGATTTTCCACTAATAGTGGCCATGGATACAAATTTAGAAATTATATCTATATGTTTAATTCTACTCACTGGAATTTGGATCTCATAATTAGAGATGTTAGTATCAAGGAGATACAGCAGTATGCCCAATAAACTGGAGCATTAGACTGCCACCTGGCTCATTTGGACTGATATCACAGAAGCAACTGGCACAAAAAAAGGGCTGCTGTACTGGCTCCAATGAATGATTCTGAATATCAATTAAAACTGGTGTTGTAGCTACAAAGGGGGAAAGAAAAGAATAAGTCTGAAATTCAGAAGATTCTCTGGGGGCACATCTAGTACTTGCAGCATAAAAGGAAAAAAAAAATCAAGTTGAAGACTATAACATTACAAAAAAAAAAAAAGCAGAACAGAAATTGGTGTTACAACTCAATGGACTTTTTAAAAGATGGTTAATGTGTCTCAATTTGTGTGAGAAATAGTCTTACTTTATAATATTAAATATATTTCTGTTGATGTTTGAAAGTTGTTTATATGTAGAAGGAATGGTATACTGGACCTCATCTTATTGACGTGTTATAATATTGATACCTTAAAGCAGGTAATTGTAAGGGTATTTTTTCTTTTTTCTTTTTATCTCCAAATGTCTGTGCAAGCATTAGTTTATAGTTTCTAACATATTGACTATAATGAAATTGGCAGCAATAGTAAATTCTGTTATATAATCTATAATTAATGGCCACACTAGTGGATAAGTAAAAGTGTGTATTCATTGACAGCTGTGTTGCATATTTTTATTGGCAATATGAGAACATTTTCTTCTTTCAGTCCTCTACTAAGAAATGAGATGGAATAGAGACATTTCTCTCTATCTTTTCCACTAGTGTAGCTAAAAATCCTAGACATTATATGCAAAAAAGAAAGAAGAGGAAGATGACAATGACAATGACAATGACAACTCTGATAAATAAAAAGAAGGAACACAGATACTCCTCAACTTACGATGAATTATGTTCTGATAAACCCATGGTGATCTGAAAATATCTTAAGTAAAAAATGCATTTAATACACCTGACCTATCAAACACCATAGTTAGCACAGCCTATCTAAAACATGCTCAAAACATTTACATTAGCCTAGCCAGACAAAATCATCTAACATAAAGCCTATTTTATAATAAAATGTTGAATATTCCATGTAATTTACTGAATGCTGTACTAAAAGTGAAAAATAATGGTTGTATTGGCATCATTGAAAAGTCAAAAAGTTGCCAATCGAACCATTGTAAGTTAGAATCTATATGCATATACAGTATATATAATTTCAAGGGTGCCAAAAAAGTGTACACACATTTTAAGAAAGGAAAAAAAAGCTGTATTAAAGTTGTAATACCCAATAAGATGAATACAAGCCATGATTTACTTTTGTTATTGCAAGAGATACTTAAAATGGTTACCATCAACTTCCAGACGTTCCTGATTATGGAGAACATCTCTTAACAGCACTTCAAATGTGTGTACATTTTTTTGGAACTCATGCATATATACACACATATATACAAACACATGTGTGTGTATCTATGTATGTGTATGTTCGTGTGTGTGTATTCCAGACAATTTATCCTCAAACAACATTAACAAATAAAACTTACAAAAACATAAAGACAAAGAACTGCAATATAAAAATGTAATATTACTCTATAAATGTAGTAAAGAAAGCATTTAATAATACTTAATTATTAAATTTATTGTGGAAATATGTTTTTGTCATTTGAATTCAAAACATTTTCTACCAAAACTTGTTTTATTAAAAAAAACTTCAAAAATGTCTGTGCAGGCATTAGTTCATAGTTTCTAATATATTGGGTAAAATACAATTGAGCAATAATAGTAAATTATGTTAAACAATCTAGAATTAAGCACATTGTACCCTGTATGTGATGATGAAAGTCTCAAGTAAAAGGGAATAAAATTCTTCAAAACAAGTATTATTTTAAATGTATGGTTAAACACACGGTGAAAGACTGGAAGTGAAAAGGGAGGCAAATCAAATTAATATGCTCAGAAATTGGAATATATAATTTAAATTATTCTTCCATAAGTGTTTTTGTGTTTTAAGTAGAACAAATACTTTAGATTACTTGGACTTATTTTGTTGAAAATCCAAGTGAGTTTTTTTTGTTGAAAATGGAGCATTAATTATTGTACTTTATGTAAATTGTTCCAGTAAATCTTTTTTGTTCAAAACCAACCTGTATCAAAGTATCTGAAGTGCTTTCTCAAAATTCATTTCATAGATCAAAAATCTGTATATTTCACAAGGTCTTATTCACATTAATATTGGTCAATTATAGCTTTATATGTTAGAAAATAATTCAGATATTTGGCAGATAAGAGACACCTTCGTAATGGACATACCCTAGAAAACGTATATTTATTTAATGCAGTAATCATTATATGATTATCTAACTTTCAAATTTCAATGTAAATATGTTAATAATTATGATGACTGTATTTTTAAAAAACATAAAATAAGTCACAATCGTTTAGTTAAATGATAATATTATAATGCCACAGCAGCGCTACAAAATAATATTCTTAATTTTAATACATGGAAACAGATTTATATGTATTAAGTCTTTTAGTTAACAAGAGAAAGATGAAGCATATGAATCCATGAGGATCCTGATTTCATTCCATCTTCCATGTTCCTAACCAGAATGAACGAGAAAGATAGTGAAATTATTTGGGGGACTGTCATAAAAAAGAGACAGCTTTACTTGTGTTTATTCAATTGATTTATACTTGTCATTATAAAACATTAGCATCAACCAAATCACAACTTCAAATCTGAAACTGAAATATGATCATTTGGTGACTAGTGCCAGTATTTTGAACTTTAGTATCTGGAGAATCTACATCATAGTAATGAGTTTAATTTTCCATAGGATAAACACCCTTCTTTGGTCAAGCATCATAAAGACTGGTATTTGCAAATTTCTTGTAAGTTTGAGCTAGCATATATTTTCTTCTCATTATAGAAATGCAGAGAGGCAGTGACTGAAATCTTTGCTTTCACAAATCCTGCCAATGGTATGCAGAAATTCTATGTGGCAATGGTGCACTTTCAGTTGTGAACTCCCATGCTTTGAAATTTTAGACTAGAGTGTATCTTTTGGTGCCTAGGTTAGAAATCTGAAGCCCTCATTATTTCTGCATTTGTTAAACTATGTCTTTTGTTCCACTTGCAGACCAAGCAGCCGGCTTTGATAAAACTTGATCTACATTCAGAGATCTGCTCTGATCTTGGCTTTCTAAATGGTTCATCCCAGGGCACCCTAGAATGTTTGAGAAGATACTTTTAACTGGTTTCTTTTTTTCCCCTTTTAGTTTGCCTATTTTCATTTACATACCTGAAACTTTCAAATTTTGTATTTGTTCTGTCTATCTCGAGGTCTGAAATGGTTTTGTGACTTTTCTATCATAAAACCTTTGTATTACATATATTTTGCAGGGTTTTTATAAATTGATGCCCTTGTTTCAAATAAAAATCTTATTAATAATTTCTTTGAAATATATATGTGCACTTATGTATTCATATATGTGTGGTGTGTGATTCTGTTTGTGTTTATCTGTGTGTTTTGTAAAGAGCATTTCCTAGTGTTATTAGTGTTATAATGGCTTTCCCACACTCATCTCTGGCATTAATATGTAATGATCTAAATTTCTCTGTGGTGTTTGTAGTAATGAAACACTATTGCAGTGCTATGTGCTTTCTATCCTAAAACAGAATTACTATGAATGTTCTATTGCCTAATGGATACTATTTACACTATTCAGGTTACAGGTACACTACAAGTCCAGACTTTACTACTACACAATATATCCATGTAATGCAACTGCACTTGTACCCTGAATTCATAAAAATGAACAATTTAATTAAAAAGTGGTTTCCATATGTTTTCTTTGAAAATATGTTTGTTGAGGGGAAGGATGTAGCCTAACTCTTAACAGCTAAGGGTGTCTTAAAAGCAGTTTATTTTAGGGTTTCATACGTAAATAATTCTTGGGACTAAAAATTTTAAACAGTCTATAATGTTCATTTTATATTTCAAAGCTATTTATTGTGGCTCATTTTTAAATTTATTGGAATTCATTAGATTAGTGATGTCAAATGGTGTCCTACTCACATGTGGACACACACACACACATTTTATTTATTTCTGGATCCTTATATCTACAAGGCATTCTACCAATGCACTTATATAAAAGGATAGAGAGTAAAGTTACTTGCTCAGAATTGTCTCTAAATCTTGCATTTACATTTTATTTTTCTTATTATGTTTTGAACATTCTCCTTATCCTTCAGATTCCTACCAGTATATTGACCCCATATGTGCCAAGTGTAATTCTTCTCTGCCTCTCTGTCTAGAACTCCCAAAAAAATGTATGGAAATTGTGTGAATGCTTCTCAGTGTAAGAGTAAAGTTGATTTCCAATGGAGCTCTTCTGTAGCTCTTTGAATCAATATTCTGGTTACTAGACACAATTCTGATTTCGTTCACTGGTTTGGTAACAGGTACTTACCTGAGTACAGCTTACTCAGGCCTATATGTAGAAAATGGGGTAAAAGATGACTATGAAAAATACAGTGTTCAGATATTATACTCTGAGGAATATAATAGGCCAATGGTACCAGTTGCTGCCCTATGCATTCACCATTGTTTTAGTACTAAGGCCATGTTTTTCCATGGTCTCTTCCTGATCAATAACAGAAAAAAAAGTGAATGGACTAAGATAGATACAGTCCAGTAAAAACACAGCTCCTCCAAGGCAAAGATGTGTTTTGAGAGCACTCAATCACCCAGCTGAAGCATGCCTAAAATTGTGTTGCAATCTGAGACACCTCCTACTATTGTCCTCATTCAATCACTCTTTCTACACAAGACTCATATTAATGCCATAGGCTGAAGTTTCCCTCTATTTTCTGCTGTTGCTCCTTTGTCTTACTTGCATCTCTAGTCCTATCTTGTCCTCTGCCTCTTGAAGAAGTCAAACTAATGTAAGTGGTAACTAGAGTGAGCTAAGAAAAAAAGTAGTAACATGAAAGATTTTGAACTGGTTTACTCTTCACCTGGGTAGTAGAAAGTATTCCATCCCAAATGATAATTGGAGTATAAATAATTTCTGACAAAAGATAGTCACCCTCTTACTAAGTATTTTCCTAGCTAAGACCTGAGAAAATATCTTGGTGGGGGGAAATACTTGAAGTTGTACTTTTTTTCAGGCATATCATAAGGTATTCTGGGAACTGTGCATATGATAAGAACAGAGCTTCTGGTTACTGCTACTCTGTATTGAGGCCTTGAAAAGGATTAGAGTCTAAGGGCTATTAGCTAGCAGTTAAAAGCTAAGTATGACAACCAAACACGTCTTTGGTAGTTTACAAGAGGGCCCTTATTACTACAGAAAAGGCTGAGTAGCACACAGATGATCTATTAATAGTAGCAGAGCACCAGAGGTATTTGGGAACCGAGAATGAAAACTTCTGAAAGTATATTCCCAAGCCGGGCTCGGTGGCTCAACCTGTAATCCCGCGCCTTTGGGAGGCTGAGGTGAGTGAATTGCCTGAGCCCGCGGGTTCGAGACCC